>NC_047142.1:2403215-2603215 GCF_009829125.3 Periophthalmus magnuspinnatus | reverse complement strand
TCGCAGGCCGCCATCATGTTCTTGGCGTCGAACATCTGCTGGGTGAGCTCGGGCACGGAGAGGGCGCGGTACTGCTGGCTCCCCCTGCTGGTCAGCGGGGCGAAACCGGGCATGAAGAAGTGGAGGCGAGGGAAGGGCACCATGTTGACGGCGAGCTTGCGCAGGTCGGCGTTGAGTTGCCCGGGGAAACGCAGGCAGGTGGTGACGCCGCTCATGGTCGCCGACACCAGATGGTTGAGGTCGCCGTAGGTCGGGGTGGTCAGTTTCAGCGTGCGGAAGCAGATGTCGTACAAAGCCTCGTTGTCGATGCTGAATGTTTCGTCCGTGTTCTCCACCAGCTGATGCACGGACAGAGTGGCGTTGTACGGCTCGACCACGGTGTCCGACACTTTGGGGGAGGGCATGACGCTGAAGGTGTTCATGATGCGATCGGGGTACTCCTCGCGGATCTTGCTGATGAGGAGGGTGCCCATGCCCGAGCCCGTGCCTCCTCCGAGCGAGTGCGTGAGCTGGAATCCCTGCAGACAGTCGCAGTTCTCCGACTCCTTACGCACCACGTCCAAAACGGAGTCCACCAGCTCGGCGCCCTCGGTGTAGTGACCTTTGGCCCAGTTGTTCCCGGCTCCGCTTTGACCTACGAGAAAAACAAACACCTCAGCTCTTCGTTTTCATTTCACTATAAAACATTACACGCGGGAGTCCAGGTCGGCGCAGCGAGGTAGACGGACGAATGGCGGTCGGCGAAATGAGGTTTGGGTCGATATGATGATTCTTTGATGAGCTCAGGGACGCACTTTACCTGCTGTTTATTCTGTCCGTAAACGTCACATCAGATAAACATTGAGTTATTCTACATCACGCGTGTCAAACTCAAGGCCCGGGGGCTAAATGTGGCCCACCACGTTGTTTTATGTGGCCGCGAGAAGGTGAATTAAAAGGCATAACTGTCATTTTAAAATACGTTTATGCTGCTTTAATGAACGTGCACATTAAACATAAACTAATGAGGTTTCCCCAACAAGTGCAACTGAGAAATATTTGCGAATAATGATCTCAAAATGTTCAGGAAGAAAAACCTGTATATTTTTTGCGGTATGAGGCGAGGTCGGTTGCGAAAGACGCCAAACACGGAGCTAAGTATTCAAACACACTTTTAAAAATGTCAGTTTATCAGGAAATACGCACAGACATGTAATATTTTCACCTTGAACAAGTACTAAATACAGTTAATAACAAGGTAAAAAGTAGTTATGTTTATTTTACGTGACATTTGATTAAATATAGTGACATTTATAAAGCTGCACAGTCACATCTGGCCCTTGATGGCGGCCATTTTGTTGACGTGGCCCTCGGTGAAAATGAGTTTGACGCCCCCGTTCTACATCATAGTGTTGAAACATTACATTTTTACGTTACTTATAGGGTGTTTTTTCTGCACTATATTCACTACTGCAACTATATTCTTCGTATTTTTACTGTGGGACAAATAAAGGTTCTCTTTTCTTGTCTCGGACTTACAGCTTTTTGTATTTTTGAAGTATTAAGTATAAAAGAAGGTGCTTTTGTAGTGACTATGACTGGGTTGAATTGAACGGACATCGATGGTGTTTAGAATCTCATCTACGGTAAAGAAACTGGAAATTTTGGGGTTTCAGACGACGATATTCACATTACAACATTGTACAGCTCAATTATATTTAACGCAGATGGAGGAAGCTAAAGTGGATATCGTTAAAATGCAGATTTGCGTCGTGATACAGTGAGTTTTTGAGGCTAGTTATTAATAAAAACGATCAGGTTCTACGTCTGTGCATGTAAATTTTGGATATTTCATCTGGAATACGGCTTTATCGAGGTTTAGAATCTGGAAAACGCCAATAAAATTCATTAATATTCCATGAACGAGGTCAAATTTAGCATTTTTTTCCCCCAGGATTAACACATTTATCCAGTTTCAACACTAGTCCAGATACTTTAGTCAAGCCTCACACAAGCACAGCCTCATATTTATGTTGAAACAGGCCACTATTTTTCTTTCAGATAAGCAAAAAACGCAAATATGTGTCTTGTGCATGCGGCGCACTTTTGCTCCCGCACACAAATTACTACTCGCTGGTACGACAAAGCCCGGGCGAGCGTTTTCTCACAGAATGAAAGTCGACTGTAAGCACTTTTCTCTGCTGCGTCTCGTTCGGGGATGAGCTCTGCAGCAGCCCCTCCGTAGACCTGGATTTCGCTGAGTCACTGCCGGAGCTGTCTCATTCTGACACAGCCGTACGTGGGTCTCAGTACTGCAGTTTGTACTACGCATGTGTACTTCTACTACTAGCGCTCATCGAGATTCACAATCATGTTTTAATAAAGCAAGAACAAAGACGTAATTCATAATCGACGTGTAGTTTATTAAGAACGCTTCACGGTTCGTAACTTTAACTAATACCCCTAAGCTCTTAATTAAGTAGTTACTAACTGTTTGTTCATTATTAATTAAGTCTTAGTTCATGCTTTATTAAGGCTAAAAGGTTAGGTTAAAATGGCGATGATTCAAAGTGTGTATTTTCTAGATTTTGGACACTTTAAAACACCGTTCACCTTAATAAATCATTTTTTTTAGTGTTGTTCTGATGTTTTTATTGTATATATCTGCGTCTAAGACAATTTTATTTTTAAGCATATTGTTTTTAACTTTATGCATGTCCTTATTTGTGTTTATTCAGTGTTTTATGTTGCACTTTATCACCGGAGAACGTTCCTAGTTTGTGAGTTTGTGAGTCTTTTTATCTGATCTGATATTAGCACAACATTTTACTATTATTATTATTATTATTATTATTATTATTATTATTATTATATTACTATTATTATTATTATTACTATTATTATTATTATTATTATTATTACTACTATTATTACTATTATTATTATTATTATTACTATTATTATTATTACTATTATTATTATTATTACTATTATTATTACTATTATTATTATTATTATTATTATTATTATTACTATTATTATTATTATTATTATTATTATTATTATTATTATTATTATTATTATTATTTCAAACATTTCAGATTGTCCAGCTATATAACTTTTCAATCTAGTTTAAGTTTATTTATACAGCGAATTTAAAAGAACTTCAGCCGATCAATCTGCTTCACGTAAAACTCAACAAAAAACCAATACTGTATTTTCCGGACGATAAAGAAAAAAACACAGTTAGTTAATTGAAAAAGTGAAATTATACGCTTAAATGTGACCTGAGTATAAGTCGCACCTCGGCCAAACTATGAAAAGAAAAAAAAAGTGCGATTTATAGTCTGGAAAATACGGTACACAGACGACAAATGTAGAGGAAAAAACAATAAAACACGAAGATAATCTGTTTAGCTTGTGTTAAATGCCAGGGTGGAGACGTGGGTTTGGTCTGCGTTAAAAAACTGAGAGGATCGGACCAGCAGAGGGCCACAGAAAAGGCTTTGCGTCACCTCTCGATTTGGGCACAGCAGCAGGAGCGTCCTCACATACAAAGGACCCATAGAGCGCACACATTTAAACACAATCAGAGCTTTAGTGTGTGTGCCAAACTCTACACCGCTGCACAATTATCGGACCTGACACAAATGAACTCAGCGTGTCAACAAAATGCCTCACCGCACTCACCGAATATAAAGTTGTCCGGCCGGAACAGCTGCCCAAACGGACCGGAGCGAACCGAGTCCATGGTGCCGGGCTCCAGGTCCACGAGGATGGCCCGAGGAACGTATTTACTGCCTTTGAACGGAGAAAGAACAGATAAAAGTACACATAAAACAACATTAACAAAGACGTGCAGCGCATTGACGGAAAGGTATAATGGTAATAACGTATGTGCTTCGAATCCATGGGTCCAAAATGAGGAAAATTTGGACTGTTGCCATAGAGATTAACATTTAAAAACAGTTATTATATCTTTTGAACGGGGAAAAATCTTCAGAATTTTAATACGAAGCTAAAACTGATGAACAAAAGCAGTAATTCTAAGTCATTTCCCAATTTACCGCTGTTTTTATCCTTTAGTATTTGATTATTTTTGGTTTAAAGCTGCAAAAAAACGATAATTTTAGTTGTGAAATAGTACATGATTATTATATTACATGTGCGCTGACATTTTTTAAATAAATTTTGAGAAAATACGGGGACTGAGGGATTCAAGACAGACTGGAACGTCCACAAAGAAAGTAAAATACAAATAGGTTTTTGAGTTTTTATGCTGTTTTGATTGAATATGCAGGTGTATTTGTTGTAAATGTCCTTTAGCGTGCGTTTAACTATAAGATTAAATCATTATTCAAGCTACACCAGCTAATCTTTGCAGCACGAGCTTAGACCTGATTGTATTTTGGTTTCGAGCTCGTGGTGATTCAGTTTTAAAGCCACTGCAGTCGTCCACATTCACAGTCGGCGCAGTCCCGGGACGTCGCTGGTCTTAACCCAGTTCTTCAGCGTTAGCCTCTGCGTGGATGCTGCATTTCTTATTATAGACCGAGTTAAAGTGCTGAGGTGGTTAAAGTCCAGACTAACAAAGACGTCGTTTCCTTCTGTTTTACATTTTAACGAGGCTGTTTTTTATTGTTCAACGCGCAAGAAAACATCCAGCTGTGGGTAACGTAATAATAATAATTGTCGTTTGATGATTTAGAAAAGACTTTACCGAGGTTTATAGCAAAAGACGAAGTTTAAAATCTGCCAACTGGACAGATCGTTGTGGCAGTGAAGACGTTTCGATGCTGATCTCGTCTCGTCTTCTCTCCTACGACGATTTGTCCAGCTGAAAATTCGTCTTTGCTGTGGATCAAACCTGGACGACTGAGGAATTACACACACATTTACCCCCAGTTTGGATAAAAACAAAGACATACTGTGCTTCTGAATACTATAGTCATCATCGGTGACACCCGTGAATCATTATGTTACATTTTGGAACATTTTAAATCGACTTCCAGGTTGGAAAACTGCGGTGCCGAATGCGGTTTTCTGAGCCGATTCCTACGTGCCTCTTTACAATACAACGGTGTAACGTCATCAAAACAAAGTGCCACACACCGTCGGCCCCTCGAATGGATACCTAGAGGTCACGTTAGCGTTGAAAAGGGGGAGGAGCTTGCACAAATCACTCTAAACACAACTTTGAGTGCGTTAGAATTGCTGTATATCGTGGTTAAACGCTCTAAAAAGTTGATTTTTTGCGCGATATGTCTGTTTTAATAAAGCCTGTAGAAGCAAACGACACAAATAGCTGGATGTTTTGGACGCACACGCCACTAATCTGCGTTTATTTATCAGCGTGGGCCAATGTTGCGTCCTCTTTGCGAGCGATAATGGCAGTGAACCGTAATTTAGCAGCAGTAGAGACTCTTATCGTCCACACATTGAGCCACGTTAGCACTTTAAACGCCGGTCACTCTGTCGTGCACAGCTGGCCGTAACACAAGATGCATTTACTATGACCTTCATCGTGCCACGCCATTAAAGTCAGACAGTAAGGTGACGTGCTGGAGGTGGTGGTGGTGGAGGTGGGGTGAGGTGAAGACGGCTGAGACTGCGGGTACCTGTGCTTCCTATAGACACACACAAGAGGAGACAAAGCGATACAGAGCGATTAGAGCAAACTTTGGCCGTCGTCATGACTCCCACAGGCCAATGACAAGGCCCGTGTTAAGCTGAATGGCATGAGAGAGGCTAATACAGGAGCTTTGGGAGGTCAGGTTATGCAAGCAGCTCATGGAAGCACCTAAATATAAGAAATAGAACCAAAAAAACACATACCGGATGCTTCATTGTAGTACACGTTAATCCTCTCCAACTGCAGTTCACTGTCACCTTGGTAACTGCCAGTGGGGTCTATGCCATGCTCATCACTTATCACCTCCCAGAACTAGAAGATGAGACAAAGTGGAGTGAAAAGTCGTTAATTTCACATCAGTACAGCTCACGGTTAGCCAAAAGAACATGTTTAACCGTGTTGCGTAATTGGTTCGTTGCGCAGTTCTTTTACGCATGAAAAAAGGGCACGTCTGCAGAACATGCCCCGCCCAAAACGTGGCTACAGTTGACAAAAAATAACATTTCGAGGCGCTGATGTCCAGATGGCGTACTAGCAAAACGTTTGGATGGGTTTAATCTCAGTTTTACGCATGAAATTATTAATAAACCGCGTCTGTACCTTCGCGCCAATCTGATTCCCGCACTGCCCGGCCTGGATGTGCACGATTTCCCTCATGGTTTTAGAGTTGTTGATGCAGCAGGGTGGTGTTGTTGTGTCTTCACCGCTGTAGCAACGTGGTTCTGCGACGTTGTGTGTCGGTAACAGCTACGTTTCAGTGGCGTGGGACCGGTGAGAGAGCCCGAGGAACGCGACGCTGTGGTCAGATGACGCTGCAGCATCCAAGCGTCTCAGCCAATAGGAGCGCTCCGGTTTGATGCAGTGGTCCACAGAATCATGCAGTCTCATCATCTCTCCTCGCCCTGCCTGCTGCATGACCTCACCCAGGCTGGACGGGGAAAAAAGACAAATCATGCATCTTTTTTTTTTTACGTTGTCTACACAGAAGTCGTGCGTAAATTCCAGCCGATTGTGCGTCCTGTCAAGAAAAATAACATCTACAAACCCTCGTTGAGCGTGAATAGTGCTGACCAAACAAACTTGTCTGGTATTGTTTCATGCGCAGAGGAGGTGTGGGAGAAAAAGGGGTGTGGGTCTCTTGTGAATAGGCGAGATTAACAGAAAAAAATGTCTAAAAAACTCAAAATATGACAGTAATAGAGTAGCTGCTTGGTGAAACTGTGTGAAGGATAAATACTGTGTGGCCCAAAAGTCACTGACACTTTTAAATCTTCAGTCGCTCCTATAATTCTTAAGTTAAACTCACCAAATTTTAGCAGTAGATAAAATGAACCTTCTGACATTTTTGGCGATATATACGGTTATAATTGTTCACTTACACTTGAACTTATCATTACTTAAACTAGGGGAAGTAAAAATGACCACATTTTTAAGTGTCTGCTATTTTTTACTTTTATTTCATTTTTTAGAGTTTATTTTCATTTTTTTATTATCATTTGTCTTTTTTCTGTGATATATATATTTTTTTCTTTTTTTTCATTTTTTTCTTTTAATTTTTTTCTGTCATTTTTTGTGATATATACTTTTTTAACTTTTATTTCATTGTTTTATGTCTATTTAAATTTTTTACAATTATTTTTATTATTTGTCTGTTTTCCGTAATTTTTGAGATTTTTTATTTTATTTTTTTAAAAAGTTTATTTCATTTATTTATTTTATTTATATTTATTCTATTAACCATTCCGCCATTTTGTGTTTGTCCCTGAACAGCCCGATCCAACACACTGTGCGTCACATTTAAATCATTTCCGGCTTATGTCTCTTATTTGATCCTCGATATCACGTTTTAAGTCGTTTATTAAGTCGTCTGAGGTTTATTCACAAACACCTTTTCTTTAAGATCGTCCCACAGGAAGAAATCAGGACTAGTCGGGTCTGTGGAGATCACACACTGCCCCCTGTCTTTGAAAAACACTTATTATTCCTTTAACGGCGTTTACGCTCGGGGCATCTCTGGTATTGGGTCAAATTTGACCCATGTGACTCAAAGTTCCGCTGTACAATGAGGGTTCATTCCTCGGTGCTGTATTTGCTCAGATTAATGTGGGAAGAGTCGTTCTAAACGCTCTGGAAAAATAAAATAAAAATATGTAGAAACAAACGAGTTATGATGTTTTTTCCACTGTCAGTGACTTTTGGGCCACACTGTACTTGTTTATTCGAGGAGCCTCATTCGTCTCTTCCTGGGGTTCACGCTCAAAGTAAAAGCCTCGTGCGATATGTTCAAGTTCAGTCATAAAATCACATAAATAATCAGCTGTATCTATAATTATCGTGTATCCTCATAAAGAGACAATGAAGAGGCTGCACTAGCACTGACTCGTGATTATCTGCAGCTCCTGGGGTTTAAGGACAGAACATTCAGACCAGAGAGAGGCTTTTTAGGTTTAACCCAACTGGATTTACACATTTGCACACGAATAATTTACACTATTTTTGACCGACTGTTAAGTTAAACTGTTAAAATCCAGCTCAGATGTTTACACTTCCTGTTTGCACACTACATTTTATCAACCATTTCTGCAAACTGTTTTTACTTCTGACAGTTGCACAAAAAATAATTATCACGTGCACATTATCTGCGAATATGTACAGAGAGTATAACTTATATTTTTCATAGTTTATATTCTGTATGTTTGTGTTTGATTATATTTTTACATCCTTCTCTTTATCTTATTATTTATTTTATTCTTCATTGCAACGTAGGCCGGATGTGGGACAGAAGACAACAGCACGGGTGTGGTCCACAAGTTTTATTTTGTTTTTCATCAATTATCAAAGTGCAAAGTGCGTTGTGCAAATGGAGGTTAAAGGAGCAGCGTCTCCTCCAGCTGCAGAACATCACATGATCATTTCAGGCGCCTTTTATCCTGTTCCACAAGGCGAGGCAAGTTTATTTGTACAGCACAGTTCGTACACAAAGTAAGTCAAAGTGCTTTACAGAATAAGAAAGACATTAAAATCACACAAATCAAAACATAAATAATCACAAATAATCATCGTAAAATTAACATTAAAAGAGAAAAGTGCAGAATAAACCCCTTTCAGTCACAGCAGATAAACAGAACAGTTTGAGTCTGGATTTAAACATTGTCAAAGTCGAGGCCTGAGTCACATCTTCAGGAAGAATGTTCCAGGTTTTAGCTCCAGAAAACAAACACTGATTCCTCATGTTTAGTCCTGACTCTGGGACCAACAGGAGGTCGGTCCCTGAAGTCCTCCTCATGTGAGATGGTCCATGTGGCTCATGTGGGAGATGTTCTAATAACATCTCCCACATGGTTTGGCCCTGGTTTGGCCCTGGTTTAGCCCTAGTTTAGTCCTGGTTTAGCCCTGGTTTGGCCCTGGTTTAGTCCTGGTTTAGCCCTGGTTTAGTCCTGGTTTAGTCCTGGTTTAGTGTTGGTTTCGTCCTGGTTTAGTCCTGGTTTAGTCCTGGTTTAGCCCTGGTTTAGTCCTGGTTTAGCCCTGGTTTAGTCCTGGTTTAGCCCTGGTTTAGCCCTGGTTTAGTCCTGGTTTAGCCCTGGTTTAGCCCTGGTTTAGTCCTGGTTCAGTCCTGGTTTAGTCCTGGTTTAGTTCTCTGAGCCACAGGACACATGTGTGAAGTACTTCCTGGTTCTAGTCCTGACCCGAGCAGCAGTGTTCTGGATGTTCTGGATGTTCTGGATGTTCTGGATGTTCTGGATGTTCTGGATGTTCTGTTCTGTGGTTCGTTTGGAGAGTCCAGTGATCAGGACGTTACAGTCGTCTAATCTACTGGACACAAATGCAGGATAAGTCTCTGAGTCTGGTTTTGACAGTTTACCTTAGATTTTTTTACATGTTTTTTAGATGATAAAAAGCTGCAGATGTTACTGATTTGTTGTGGCTGTTAAAGTTCAAGTCTGAGTCCATTATTACCTCGAGATTTCTCTCCTGAGTTGAAGGTTTTAGAGAGAGAGACTGGAGGTGACGCTGACACTTTCTCTATGTTTCTGTGGGACAAAGACGACGACTTGAGTCTTGTCTGAGTTTATCTGGAGAAAGTTGTTTTTCCTCCACACACTGATCTGTTGAATCCACTGGTCCAGATTCACCTGCTGCAGTGAGACATAGATCTGAGTGTTTTCTGCAGAGTTGTGACACATTATTGCTGCGTATTAACCGTCCGAACAGCAGCGTGTAGAGACTGAACACTAACTGGATTAAACTACTGCTCATTAATCGGGCTGTTTAAAAAAATAACACTGGCTCTTTAAAACTATTTATATTCTCTTGGCGTCCAGTGTGAGCAGCAAAGGAACGCAAAACACCAAATAACAACCTGACCAACACGTCTAATGTTCTTGTAATTAGAAATAATCTGCAGCGATTGATTTAAACACGTGAACTTTGGATTTGGAGACACGGTTAAGTCGCGTTTATGGAATTTAAAATCAAAATCTTACATTAGGTTTAGCAAAAGCCGGAGTTTAAATCTGTCAAACTGGACAAATCAACGTTTTGCTGCTCGTTCAAACTTACTGTTACTAAAAATCTTGCCATAAAAATATTATTTCTATTGCTCCGTATTAGAATTGTCTGTAAATACTTTGCATAGATTCACATGTTGTTACTGTAGATGTTTGGATTAAAGTAACATTGTGTAGTTTTTTCTGTTCAAACGTCTCTGCTGTCCTCATGTCTTCCATCGGCCAATGAGAAGGCCTGGAGTTAAAGGGCCCACGTTACGCCGTTTTCTCCATCCATCCATGTTCTTCCTCTTATCCAGGGGTCGGGTCGCGAGGGCAGCGGTCTAAACAGGGACGCCCAGACTTCCCTCACCCCAGACACGTCCTCCAGCTCCTCCGGTGGGACCCCAAGGCCGTGTCCTGGGTCTGGAGTTGTGTTTTGTTTTGTTTTTTTGTTTCATTCACACATGTTTAACACAAAACAAACCTGCAGATTTAGACTGAGCTCTTCTCTCAAAATGAAAACACTCTGTTCCACCTTGTGATGTCATCGTGTGGCGATACAGGAAGTGCTCCGCTGCGTTTTTAAACTCCACGCACCTTCATTTATAGAATCATTTGGATCATTTCAGCGCTTGAATTACCTGAATTACTGAACTATAAAGGTAAAAGAAAACTACCACTTGATGACATCACAAGGTGGAACAGAGCGTTTTGAGCTTTGGAGATGTGACAGAGGAATAAAAACACAACTCCAGGTCTGTTTTTGAGGAGGTAACAACATTATAACACGACTAGAAGCTCATAATAGTCAATTTTGCGTAATATCGGACCTTAAATGAATAAAACGCAGACGTCGCAGCTGATCAATAAATAGTGGTTTATTTTAACAACATGTATGGCTTATATACAAGTGCATTATGTATGTTAAAATAAAATAAAAACATGAAACCAATCATTCTGGAATTACAAATGGTACAATCAATGATTTTTACATTCATTCAAGTCTCCCGTGGAGAGTAGTACGGTTAAAAAGAAGCAAACCTGAAATGTGTGCACTGGGGATTCAAACGTTCACATTAAGCCCCGTTCACACAGAGATACTGGGAAATTACTGGAAATAAAATGCCAGAACACTCAGTAACAACCTGCGTTCAGGGAAAATAGTCAAATACAAACCCCAGGATCATGTAGAGGGTTAATACGAACATTTAAGACCGAAATGAGTCTGAAGCAGCAGGGACAGAGAGAGAAAAAACGGAAAATTAACTCAAAATAACAAAAAAAAACTAAGAAAACTCAACTCAAAATAAACAAAAAAGTATAATAAAAATAATTTAAAAAACTCTCAAAATAACAAAAAATCCTCAAAATAACAAAAAAAATAAAGAGAATAAACAAAAAAAAACATCAAAATAACAAAAAAAGTATAATAATAAATAACAAAAAAAATTCTCAAAATAACAAAAACTCAAAATAACTCCCCCCCTCCCCTTAAAAACTAAAGAAAATAAACTTTAAAAAAAAAAAAAAAAATTACAAAAAAATTCTAATAAAATAACTAAAAATAAAAACTAAAAAAAAAAAAAAAAAAAAAAATAACTCAGAAAAATTAACCCCAGGATCATGTAGAAGGTTAATACGAACATTTAAGACCAAAATGACGAGTCTGACAGCAGCAGTTATGGAGCGAGCGGCGACTTTGTTGTGATTTTTCAATGTAAAGTGAATTGGAGCCAGAGTCGATGGAGCAGGAAGTGCTCCAACGCTCACTTCCTGTTTGAAACGTGGCAGCTAGCAGGTTAGCTATGTCCATTTATCTACTGTAGACCAGGAGTGTCCAAACTTTTCTCATTAAGGGCCAAATATGGATTGACTCGTCGCCGATACAGTGAACACTTCAAATCTGTTTTATTATTACAAGTTAGACTGAACCACTCGACCTTTACATCCTCAATGGGACACATTACGTATTTGAGATTGTCAGTAAGTAGATTTTCAGAAATGTGCGGTAAAAAGTACTGTTTAAGGCAGGGGTGTCCAAACTGTGGCCCCGGGGCAAAATGCGGTCCTCAGATAAATTTTTATTGGCCCTCAGACCTTCAGCTGAACTGGCCCAATTGATCAAAACCAGTACTTTTCACGGCAAATTTGAATAATCCCACCAATATAACCTAAATAAAAATTTGATTGTCGTACAGACCTAATATTAATATTTCCAGTGTTATTTAAAGTTTGAAGTCAAAACTACGTTAAATACACCGTCTTATCCACTGTATTGACAACTGGCCCTCCATGTCAAATATTTTTCAAGATATGGGCACCCCTGGTTTAAGGTAATATGGGCCAATCACCTGGAAGCTTGACGGCCAAGAAAAGTAGGTCTGAGGGCCGCATTTCGCCCGGGGACCACAGTTTGGACACGCCTGCTTCACACAGTCTATGTGATTATCCTGCTTCGTTACAGCGGCGAAAAATGTTTCAACATTATCGTTTTCCGCAATAATCCTCTGTATCGCCATTTTCCCCGTTAGTGTAACCATGGAAACCGAGCGCGTAACTTAGCAAATCGCGTGAGTGTTCTGGCAAATTTTCCGGCTCGATTCACGCAGAAGCCGCCCCCTTGTGTATTCCCGGTAATTCACACAGGATATTACCGGATCAAAAAATGCAGGAAAATCAGGCTCTGGCGCGTTCACACATGACCCTGTTCTGGAAAAATGCAGGAAAATTCCCGGATTATCCTGCGTGTGTGTGAACGGGGCTTATTATTCCACGCTACCGAGCTCGTTCCAGTCAACTCTAGTTATTTACATATTCCAAACCAGCGTATCCCGTCCTCCCCCCAGCAAGTTCCTAAGAGCTCGTCAACGCTGGTGTCAACATTCCTTAACATTTTGAGTTGGATTGAAACCACATGTTTACTAAGGTTTTCCCAGCCGCCGTCGGGAGCTGGTTGTCTTTGTGCTGTCGAAATCTTCACACTGTTTTTGCATGAGGTTTTTGGTGACTTTTTTTTTTTTTAGTTAGTTTGCACATTGAGACGAATATCAACATTCACAGACGACACACAGTTAGACTAATGCAAAAACTACTGACCACCGCAGTAAAGTTCTCCAAGTTTCCAAGATTCCGCTAAAAATCCAGTGTCAAAACCCTGTTCCTGAAGTTCAAAATATGAATGTTCTCGGTTTAAAATATCGATCCAGATTCCCTTTTTTTTTCTTTTTTTTTTTTTTTTGCTGTCCACACAAACTCCAGATCTGACATCACATCATCGCAGGGCTTTTGTTGTGCTTTGTGGCGAATAGCAGCATAAGCGTAAAAACACGGATCGAGCGAAACATTACGACCACGCTGACCTTAAAGGGACGGTACCTGATTTCAAAACACGATGAGTAACAGGTTTAGTTTGAACTTTTAACTTCACCCGCTGAGTCATTTCCGCCATCGTGACATTCAAACTTATCTATTTTTATTTTTATTTTTTTGCTACTTTCTGCATTTTATTTACAAACAGCAGACATCAGATATATAAAGTAAAATATGTGGAATTATGTAGTAAAGAAAAAACATTAAATCACTTATTTAATGTTATAAACTTGTAGAATTATTTACCTTTTTCCTTACTATATAATTCCATATGTTTTATTGTATATATGTGTGTATATATATATCAGTATTTATCGTGGAGTCTTTTTCTTTGCACTAGTGATGAACCTTTTGTTATTTTTAAACACTATGATCAGATTTGAGCTGGAGACGGTGGAATAAATAAATTTTACAAATGATTATAGACACAAACTAACTCAATTCTGCTTTTTATTTGATGCTGTTTGTCTTTTTTTTGGGATAATCTCGCTCTTAGATTGTTGTGTCAGTTGCATAAATTAGTTTCAATATTATCGTTTAACGTCTACACTTCAAAATGTGTAATCGTGACAGGCTGATGTAGTTGTTTCCTTATAGTTCTCACATCTCAGACTGCAACAAGTTTTTTGTTAGTCTCGAAAACGAACCATTATCGAGAATAAACTGTCTAGCATGTCAGGCAGTTTATTTCCCATGATTCTTAGCAGCAATGCGCCTGATTGGATGAAAACTGCAACAATATTAGTAGCATCTGTATTATTATTATTATTATTATTATTATTATTATTATTATTATTATTATTATTATGTTTTTTTTACCAGAAAATAATATGTAAATTCAACAGATTGTACTTTATAATCTTTTTTTTCCTTTTTTATCACTTTTTACCAAACAAAACAACATTAAAATCAGGTACAGACCCTTTAACTCCGAACACGCAGTCACCAAATCGAACTTTTAACCCGCACTTCACTTGACGTTCCGTGATAAACCTGATCCGTGTACGTGGATGAAACACATGTGGTTGGAAATGGAAGTTCGCTGATTACGTTTTCTAGTTTTTAGGCAAGTTTCAGTTGTTAAACGTAGCATATGTCAGTGCATAGCCGACTTCAGTAAAACCAGTTACTTGAATAAAAGCACCTGCTTAGTACCACAACAAAAATAAATGTTTTAATTAAAAATATACGCTAAAAACTCCCTGGATTACATGACGTACTATGAAATGACGAGACCGAGTCCATAATTGGCTCCGTAAATGTACAGTACTGCGTTTTGTTATTATTATTATTATTATTATTATTATGTATTATCAGAATCAATGAGAGCTTCTGTAAACAGTTTCTTCTAACGACATGTTACGCACCGAAAACGCCGCACGCACTTCAAAAATCATCGGCTTTTCGTATAATTTGCGTCACCGTTTTTACATCGTTTACGGTAACTTCCTGTTTTGGGTTTGGTTAGTACGGAGATGATTTGCACGGTTGCGATTACGGACGGGACAATAAACAATAATATCGTTTATCGTGATAAAAAGGGTAGAAAATAATCATTCGTGGGTGATTTTATGTAATCGTCAGCCATTTTATCAGCTGGACATGCAGAAAAATGACTTATCCAGAGGCGAGTCAATGGCGGGGGCAAATGGGTCTGTTGTTGGGGGCCCCAGGGTCTTAGGGGGCCCCCGAATTGGACTCTCTTCCTGTTAATTTATATTCCGGGGGGGCATGTGCGGCTTGTTGCCCCGGGTCTCCAAATTTCATCTGACGGCCCTGCTAATACATAATATTCTCTGTTAAAATTATAATTATTCATATCTACAACTATTTTAATCATTATCGTGACGTATAATCGTAAATCGTAGTTATTTTGGCCATGATAATTGTCACGCAAAGTCTCAATATCGTCCCATGCCTAGTTTGCGATCCCGGTTTGTCTCACAGTTTATGAATTTGACCCCGACGCAAAGAAAAAAAAATGGCGGAACTCAAAAGAAACGCTTCAAATACTGAACGTAATGTCGTGATGGAAGTTAGGGCACATCGTTGGCGAGTTTGGAAATACTGAAATATGTAGAACTTGACTGATGCGTCGACGTACATGTAAATACAATTATTTTTATTTACTAAGCCGGAAATCGCTCGTTCAGGGGCCGTTCCGTCGTCGGTTTACGTTCTGACGCTATGGCGAGGGAAAAAAACATGAATTAAAACAAGGAAATACTGAATCTAGTTCCTGTAACAAACTGATTTTTGGCACTATTTCTACATTTACAATTTTGGTCAGCATAGTGTCTTTTTTTGGCATTGCATGAAGTAAATTCGATTGTTTAAACTTTGTACTGTTAGAAATACTCAGACATTCAGAAGGTAAGGCAACATACACAAACGCAGGTTAAAAATGTACCGCTGACTTGAATTCTGTTTGCACGTGTTCTCCCCCAGTCGCACATGACGTGATTGTGGCTAATTCGATTTTAAAATGACAAATATCATCATCACCGTTGGTCAAAGGAAGGTTTAAAGGCTGGTGATTTCAAATGACTTATTCCAAAAATAAACTCCCAGCCTCTGGCACTCTCTCGTTTCGTTCATTTGGTCTTTCACAGCAGTTTTGACGAATTCTTAACATCAGCAGTGTTGGTAAGTACTGTACTTTTCCACGTTTTGCTCAAAAGTGTCGCTTGGAATGAAAATAAATGTACACGGGATTAAAAATGGGAATAAAAAGTGTCCGTGGTCAATAAACCGGGAACATGGGGCATACATACTGTCTCAATCTTGTATATCAAACAGCAGGGGGCGCAGTGTTTTTCGACATTTTGCGCATTTTCTGGTTAAAAGATGTAATATTTAGCTTCAAATTGTCAATCACTACGGCAACAATCCTAATTTTTCTTATTTATAGCACCAAAAAAGTATTAAATATTTGACTAAATGTTTGAGTTTTCAACGTTAAAATGTAAAACTTTTCCTCGAACGGCGTTTAATATCATTCCAAAAACATTACAAAATAGAGTTTAAATATTTCTAGCTTGTAATTTTAAACTTTTGCAGTGAAGGACCTGCTCATAATGTGATTGCTTCGCCTGGAATATTCCACAGTATTGCATTAAACAAACCCATCTGGCATTTATCTAATTATATGTGTTTTTATTGGGGAAAAAATGCGTTTTTACTGTGAGTTGGCTCGCCTCTACACAGATTTGATGTGTAAATTTGTTTGGTGGCGTCTCCGTGAAGATGCCATCAGACTGTCGCATGAAAACAAATAAGTTTAAAGCCATACTGTGGGATATTTTAAGCTGAGGAAAGCAGTAACATGGCAGCGAGGAGAGGCGAATCAGGCATCAGAAAAGTTAAATAGCACAGATTTAAATAGGTTTTTCAGCTTTCTGATTTCCTAAACGTCGTTATTTCGGCCAAAAATATCGAAGTACAACACAAACCAACACTTGCGGATAAGAATTTTAGCTCAAACTCGTCTCCACGGTCACTCATCGGCTGCAGGAATGGACACGTTAAGAAACATACAGCAGATTTTTCTACGCCTCCTCAACGACGTCCGAAACATTGGCCAGTTTATGCTCCCCCCTTTTTGCTTTTTTGTTATTTTGTGTGGCATGATTTTACACTCCCCCTCCCCAAAAGTTCCCCCCGAAAAGCACAAAGCAGCGTTGTGCGTCCGACACTAGATCAAGAAGGTGACACTCCGGCCACAATGTCGCTTTCTGTACTGGCGCTGTCCCGTATTGAAAGCACACCAGAGTCTATGGGGGAGGAGACGGTGCGGTCCATTTCAAAGTAAGAAGGGTTCGCCTGCGTGGAATCCGTGAGCGGAGGAGGGGGGAGGAGATCTAAGGAGGAGGCGGTGGTGGTGGTGGTGGTGGAGGAGTCGGGGTCGGCCTGAACAATGTCTGTACCGTTTTGGGTTGTTGTTTCTAGCGCAGGGGAAGAGTTCACAATGTCTGTAACGGGGAGGATGGGGTCGGCAGGATGTTCGAGCGGGGGAGTGAATGAGTCTATTAGAGATTTTTGGTCAGCGGGAGGAGGAAGAAGAGGTGAAGGGAGCGTTTCTGGGGAAGTTACTTCATTAACGCAAGAATAGGTGGGGTCGTTTTCTTGGGGAATGACTAAAGACGACTCCCCGGGTGAAAGTTGATCTATTATTTCTAAATGTATGTCTGGAATGTTGACGGTAGTGGTTATATTTTCGGAGTCTTTTGGGGGGTCGTTGTCATGCATAGTAGGAACAGGAGAGCTCTCCGAAGGTGCGGACGCGGGTTCGGGTTCGGATTTCAGTGCAATTTCGCCGTCTTGAGCCAGTTCCGGTGATTCTAACGTGGAAGTCGGCGGGGGCTCGATGACGGGCGTGGTGCTGATTAGCGAAGAAGGAGGCACGGGCGACGAAGCGGAGGGATCTCGCGGGGATGAAGGCGGCGTTTCCGGGTCTTTGCTCGGAGAAAAGCTAGTTTCGTTGACTTCGGGGAGATCGGAGTTAGCTTGCGTCTCCAGGGAATGCAAAACTATGGCGGGGGGCTCGTCTGCGCTGGCCAAAAGAGGGTCCGTAACGCGAGACGCTTTGTGCAGCGGAGTGGAAGACAATAAGTGCTCTCTGCTAGCATGTACCACTGCGTCTTTACCCAGCGCGATAGGCGTGGTCAGGGAGGAAACCGAATGCCCGTTGGGGTCTTTCTTCAGCTCGGGGTTAACCTGATGCACTTCCATGAAAACGGGCACGTCGGCGGTTAGATCCACAGCGGACGACGCCGTGGAGTCCATGGTGGAGACTGCGGTGGCGGCGGCTACGTGTAAAGGAGTATCCCCCACTCCCACCCGGGTGTAGTCCCTGCTGGTCTCGGCTTGACCCAGGAGAAGGTGCTGCTCCCCGGGTTTGCGCGGGTGGAGCAGAGGCTGTCTGGTGTAGCTTTCCCCGTCCGCCAGCGTCTCCGGGAGGGGCTGGTAGCGAGTCTCGGGCAGCAGGAGAATACAGATGATGCAGATGAGGGTGCAGCAGGCGAAGATGATGTGGTGCAAGAAGTAGCCCTTTTGGTTGTGCAGCTCCATGATGGGGGCGGTTAGCATCCCGAACCCAGCGCTGGCCAGGACCAAACCGAGACCACCGCCCCTAGAGGAACACAAATCACTGTTAGCTGCAGTTATAAACAAATACATACCAACCACACATAAATCAAATGTTTCTGCGTTATAATCATTTAGTTTAATTAAAGGCAAAACGCATCCAATTATACGGTTTCAACACAACATCTTGAAAACATTAGAAAAACTCTGGAGGTCTCATTCTTCTTGTCATTTTAGCACATAGCACCAGGGAGTGCTGCAGTACAAACAAAGGCACTCCCTTTTCTTGCAGTCCTGTCAGTTGTAGCGCGCTTTCGCCACCAGATGGCAGCACGAGCGCATGGGATTTTCACACAGCTACAGATAAAGAGTCTCCACAGTCCTACGTCACGTGCTCTCAGGGGGGAAACGGCAAATTCAGACACGCTGCAACGGTCATGAAACATCTGTGATTTCTTACCGTGGTTTAACAAGAGGTGGAGCTGTTAAAGTGTCTGCAGAAGAATGTTATGATGTAATGAGTTTGGAATATTACTGTTTCACTGTCGTCTCTCGTATCATGTGAAGTGCAGTAGAAATAACACGGATTACCTCAACATGTGAAACTCAACACTTTCCATAAGCTTCTCTCGAACATGTGAACTTCTCTGCTTATTTATATGAAGAGTAAAGTAAGTAGAACAAATTAAACACGTATTAAAACATTACCTGGCTCTGTTGAGTTAGTTGTGATACATAAATGTGAACTTTACGTCTAACTTGCTATGGAAAAAAGTCAAAAGTACTGCAGTAAATACACAAAATGCAAACTTTTATGTCGTTTAGGTACTACGTTTTTCATCAAGTATCACCACAGAGACCTGCTGTCGACTGATTTAACACATTTTTATGCCAGATGCCCTTCCCGTCAAGTTTGTATTTGTTTAAGAACGGGTCGTTTTTTTGTACTTTTAATGTTCCAGATCTAAAAATACAATGTTTACTTGTGCTGCATTCAAGTTGTTCTTAAAGCTTCCATCTGTGTAACTGTATTTATTTATATTTTTTAACAGTAAATGGCAGATGTGTTGTTCCCCGTCCTCTCACCTGGTCTTTGTTCAGACTCACCTGTGCTCTCTGCTCTTCTTCTGCCAGGCCAAAGCTGACACACAATGAGACAGCAGTGACGTAGAGCGCATCTAGTGGTGACATGTGGGAATGCAAAAGCAAAGACTCGGCCAGTCTAAGTACAAATAGTAGCTTTAAAGGTCCTATATTACGCAAAACTGACTCTTGTGAGGTTTAAGTCGTGTTATAATGTTGTTAAAAGCATCAAAAACAGACCTGGAGTTGTGTTTTGTTTCATTCACACATGTTTGAGCGGTTCAGAAACGATTTATGAC
Organism: Periophthalmus magnuspinnatus; assembly: GCF_009829125.3. Classification (NCBI taxonomy): domain Eukaryota; kingdom Metazoa; phylum Chordata; class Actinopteri; order Gobiiformes; family Gobiidae; genus Periophthalmus; species Periophthalmus magnuspinnatus. The sequence continues at coordinate 2,583,278 of NC_047142.1, read as the reverse complement.
GAGAAAACAACAAAGGCTCGTTACGTCGCCCAGATCGCCTCGGGGTCCCACTGGAGGAGCTGGAGGACGTGTCTGGGGTGAGGGAAGTCTGGGCGTCCCTGGTTAGACCGCTTCCCCCATGACCCGGCCCCGGATAAGAGGAAGACAATGAATGGATGAATGTTTGAGTAACACTTTATTATTAGTCTGTTACATCTCCAAAGCTCAAAACGCTCCGTTCCACCTTGTGATGTCATGAAGTGGTAGTTTTCAAGTTAACACCTCCTTTTACTTTCAGCCCAGTAGAGATTGTCACTTATTCCAGGCCTGAAATGATCCAAACGATTCTAGAAATGAAGGCGTGTGGAGTTTAAAAACACAGCGGAGCACTTCCTGTATCGCCACTTGATGACATCACAAGGTGGAACAGAGTGTTTCTTTTCAGTCTGAGACAAGAACTGAGACTAAATCTGCAGGTTTGTGAGTTAAACATGTGTGAATGAAACAAAAAAACACAACCCGGGGTCTGTTTGTGACGAGGAAACGACATTAGAACATCAGAAAACGGCGTAATATTGTCTCTTTAAATCATCATGTCGAGAGTTTAAACTTTACCGGGTTCATTTTGTCTCACTTTTATGGTCTTTTAACGCACATAACTGTTCAGAATTCGTCCGATTTGTCCGGTCCCAGCTCCAAGGACACCTGGAGCACAGCTATAATCTATCTCCCTGCTGTGTTTTATCGAGGCTCCTGTGTCTGTGTGAATGAAGGACATAGTAGATCCACTTAAGAACAATCCAATTTCCCCCTCCGCCCACGCCGCCCCCGCCCCCCCGAAGCGCCCGTGGAGCAGATACCTAATGACGGTGGGGGTGATCTCGGCGCAGAAGAAGATGCTCAGGTTGCTGACGGCGTGGGACGAGAACATGCCGATGATGGAGAAGGCGATGGAGAAGTTCTTGTTCAGCGTCCCCGAGCTGTCTGCAGACACAGCACGGGTCACAGCGTTAGCACGGGCTGTTAGCGTCACGCACGGAGCTAGCGTGGTCACAAAAGCATCGTCTATGATCTATACCGGGTTTACATAACGTACAAAGACCACGCCGACGCTGAAACAGACAGGAAAGATTTAGAAGTCGATACAAAGCTCGATACCACAGTAATTTACTTAAAAAAAGCTAAAATATAATGGAATTTTCAACACAAAATAATCCCGGTTTATTAAATGCTACTTAAACTCTTATATTCGTTCTGATATTTCAAAACCAGTAAAAAAAATTCTGAAAAATACAAGTTTTCTCCTATTTATGTGTTTTGTTTAAATGCTTCTACTGTTCATTTTGCGTTTTTAATCTTTTAACTGTATTTATTATTGTATCATATTATGCAAAATTGACTTTTGTGAGTTTTAGACCCTGTTCTAATGTTGTTACGTCATCAAAAACAGACCTGGAGTTGTATTTTTTTTCATTCACACATTGGGTTTTTTTGTTTCATTCACACAAACCCTGCATTTTACTCAAACTCAAAACGCTCTGTTCCACCTCGTGATGTCATCAAGTGGTAGTTTTCAAGTGAACAGCTCCTTTTACTTTTTGTTCAGTCGAGATAAGCGGCAATTCCTGGTCTGAAATGATCCAAATGATTCCAGAAATGAAGGCGTGTGGAGTTTAAAAACACAGTGGAGCACTTGATGACATCACAAGGTGGAACAGAGCGTTTTCAGTTTGAGTAAAATGCAGGGTTTGTGCGAATGAAACAAAAAAAACACAACTCCAGGTTTGTTTTTGACGAGGAAACGACATTAGAACAGATCAGAGAACAGTGTAAAACCGCTCCTTTAATAACAAAAAACACAATAAAACCATAATATTTTGAAAAATTGAGTTAAATTTTTCTTATTTTTGTCACCAACTTCTATATTTTCCACAGATATTATCAACGACAATAACGCAAAGTGGATTTGATCAAGAACGGAAGGTAAATAGTCACACTTTTATAACACAATTCACAGACACTGGGGGCGAGGGGGAGTTAAGTGTCTTGCCCAACGACACAACAACATCATTTGTCTGCAGAAATTGGAATCGCACCACCAACCTGTGACCTGTCAATGCACAAACGCTCTACCAACTGAGCTCCTGTCGCCCACAAATGCACCGTATTTATGTTTTGATCGCAGAAAAAAACACATTTGGCTTTGGAAAACTTGAATTTCCTCGGAATAAACTACAAGAATCAAATGACGTTTTCAAACTGCACTTCGTCTCCGTACGGGATTATGGGAATGTGGTACGTGGGAATTTCTCTTTTACTCCGCCCTTTGTTTTATTACAGGTGATGGATTTAAAACTCATCACTGTTCCTCTATGAAAAAAATAGTTTGTCCGTCGCTGTCCGTTAGAAGAAAACAAAACCGTATGAAGTTTATCTTTAAGGAAAACTTCAAAAACTGACGGAATACCTCACATATTTGTTAATCATTGAAACTGGAACATTTAATCCCAGATCACGTGACCGTTTGAGGCTAAGAAGAGGCTTTGAGCTGTTTTACTTCACAAAAATGGAATAAACTCCAAAGAAAAGCAAAACTGGACACGTTGATAATCTGATATCAAACTTTTCTATATGTTTTATCTGGATTTGTTTTTGCTTGTTTGTTTTTTTTTCAGTTTGTGTTGTATTTTAAACAGGGCGCCCATGAGAAATAAAGCCCAGGTGCTCTCATTGAGTCCCCCTGTATAAATAATAAATATAAATAAATATATAAATATAATATAAATAATAAAGATAAATAATAATAATAATAATAATATAAATAATAATAATAAAATAATAATAATATAAATAATAAAATAAATAATAATAATAATAATATAAATAATACAATAAATAATAAGAAGATACAAAATAATAATAAGATAAATAATAAAAAAAATAATAATATAAATAATAAGAAATAATAATAAAATAGTAAAATAAATAATAATACGATAAATAATAAAACAAATAATCATAATAAGATAAATAATAATAATAATAATAATAATAATAATAAAATAAATAATAATAATAAGATAAATAATAATATAAATAATAAGAATAAGATAAATAATAAGACAAATAATAATACAACAAATAATAGAGATAAATAAATAAATACATAAATAAATACATAATATATAATATATATAAAATCTGTTTTTCTATTTACGAAGTGTTAATATCCAGATTAAATTGAAATACTGACTATAAATATTACAAAAAACGAAAGGTCAGCAATACAACTTCTGCTTTACTTTGACCTACGGTGCACTCTCTGCTTCCTCATCAAATACTGACACATTTGCGTGACCGAGTAACGCCATTACTACAGTACTTTCCTTTACCCCGAGTCTCGTCAAAGCTGCACTACGGATCGCTTTGCCTGGAATATCCCACAGCGCAGCATTAAACCAACTCACATTTGTCTGCGTAATCCCTCATTTGACTTTTTCCTTTACTATAACCAAATCTATTTTACATTTATTCAACCGCATTTGTTTGATTTTTGTTTACGTCTGACCTGTAACTTGACCTCGCAAAGCAGAAAAGTTCCGTAGTGTGGCTTTAGCAGTGATCAGTGAGAGTAGACGAGCTCCTCTTCCCACAGCGGGATTAGAGAGAGCGGGGAAAAAAAAACAAAAAACGACTGTGATAAACACTGGAACGAGGCCAGTTGTGAAATTCTCAGCTCAATCTCAAAGCGACTCACCCTGTTTAACACAAAGGAGATAAATAAGTAAAAGCTGAAGCGTAATTACATCTCGAGCTCCGCGAGGCTTCAGGGGTTTAATGAAATACCGCGGGCCGAGTCAAATCCTGCCCGCGAAGCAAACGGGTCCGGAGAGTTAAAGGCGCCGGAGTCGATTTTCACATGAATCTGAGCGAAATCAGACTCTGTGCGGTGAATAATTAGGACGTGACAGGAGCGAAGTTGGAAGAGTGTTTGTCTAATGATGTGACAGCTCCAATCCTGCTCTCGAAACTAAAAAAAAACTAATAAAACATCATCGGTAGAGCCGTTCGATCCACTGACCCACAGGTTGGAGGTGCGATTCCAGCTCCCACAGATACACGCTGTCGTTGTGTACATGAAGTATCCACTGTAAGTACATTTTACACTGGATACTTTTTACTTTACTACATTTGAGAGCAGTGTCTCTACTTTCTGCTCGACTACGTTTTTGAACAGAGCTGAAAAGTAAAAGTATTTAAAAAAAAAAATAAGACTGAGTTTGAGCAAAACAGAAATATACAAATAAAAACAGCTTGGAAAAAAAAAAGATGAATTTGTTTCTGTTGAACAAAATTCTACACAAATCTGTATCAAAATCTCTACTTTTTGAAGTTTTATTGGATCTGAAAATCTGCGGGAAATACTTTTACTCCAAGTCAAACACATTTTCACCGAGGTCCACGTTAGAAAAATGTCTGCTCTTAAAGGGGCGGGTGTAAAATAAATCTATCTACTTTTTTACTTGTTAATTAACTGTTTCTGTATTTATTACTTATTCAGGTTACAAATACTGCATATACATTTGTCTAGATGTGAAAATATGGCTGTTGAGGGCCACATAAAATGATGTGGAGTGCCACATTTTGCCCGCGGGCCTTGAGTTTGACACATGTGCTTTAAGTATATTTTTAAGCAGATACTTTAATACTTTTATTTAAGCACCAAAACTGAGTACTTCTTCCACTCCTACATGCTGTTGTTGTGTCCTTGGGCAAGACACTTAGCCCCCCTCGTCCCCAGTGTCTTCATTTAGAGCTTTGAGCGTCTTGAAGGTGGAAAAGTGCTGTGTAAAAATGTGATAATTTACCAATGCAAACAGTAAGTGAGGAATAACTTTGAACTAGGGATGGAACGATCAAAAATAATACGGTTTATCGTGATAAAAAGGACGTTCACCGTTACATGACCAGAACGTGTAGAACAAATCTATTTCTCCCTGATGATCTCGTCTAGATCACTGTTCTATTCAGTTCAGTTTAATCTTTATTATCCCTATAACGTCAGACGCTGTCGCCGCCGATAAACTCGCAGTTGCAGACTTTCCATTACTGACATGAGGCTCTTTAAGGACTGAGCACATTATAGAACAGTACAGACTTTTATTCTTTTTTTTTTAGCCATAAACATCATCTTAAAAGGAAGTATCAGCATGTACTTCTGCCTTTTTCACACAACTTCCTCTATTTTACACATCCTGTCATAATCCACACATTCCGCTCCATGTTTTGCCTCCTGTTCTGCTCCTTCCCCTCCCTCACCTGCCTGAGTCTGGAGCTGGGCGGAGTCCCTGGCTCCTCCCACGCGCACCTGAATCCCATCAGCGCAATCACCTCCAGCTGCCGTGGATAAGAGGAGCCAGGACCAGACACACAGAGCCAGATCATCTGCGTATCTACATCCTGCTCGGTGTCAGATTGTACGCGTGTCAACATCCTGCTTCCTGGACCGTCCCAGCTCCAGCACTCCCGGCCCTGCTCCCACCCTGCTCCGACCCACCCTGCTCCCACCCTGCTCCAACCCTGCTCCGACCCTGCTCCCACCCTGCTCCCACCCTGCTCTGACCGACCCTGCTCCCACCCTGCTCCGACCCTGCTCCCACCCTGCTCTGACCGACCCTGCTCCCACCCTGCTCCGACCCTGCTCTGACCCTGCTTCCACCCCGCTCCGACCCTGCTCCCACCCTGCTCCCACCCTGCTCCCACCCTGCTCCGACCCTGCTTCCCAGCCCTGGTACTGTCTTGTCACTGCACTCCACATCACTGGACCCTGCGTCGCACCCTGCTCCTCACTCTGGCTCTGATCACCTCGTCTACGTCCCTGCTCTCCACGACCCCGGACCCCGGCTCGCACTCTGCTCCCTGCCCCGGTGCCGCCCGCATCGTCGTCTCCGCTGCGCTCCACGTTCCGCTCCTGGATCCTGGCTCGCACCTCGCCTCCTGCTCACCGCCGGATCAACCCTCGTTACTGTACTATTTGGTCACTTCTGTAAATAAACACTGTAAACATTCCCCGAGTTCTGCATCTTTTGGTCCGATTCGTCTGCCATTACGACACATTCATCCTTATTTTTCCTTTAACACATCAAATAACTGCGCTCTGATTGGTTGCGGAGTTACGGTGATGGAAAGTCCACAACCGCGAGTGTAACGGCGACGACATCATCCGACGCTCTAGGGTTTTAAGAACAGAACATCTGGTTATTTGTGGCTCACAGTGAACAGTAAAAAAAAGAATAATAATTTTAACATTGCACATAAACCAGAATCAGAATCAAAAGACTTTTATTCCCATCGTCAGTGAACACGACTCAAAAACTAGTTAAACAACATAAAAACACTGAATAATAATAATATAAAAAGTAGAAATATAGCTGTTATAATTAAAAATATTAGATGAACAGTGCAAACACGACATATGAAGGTGACTGGTGTTATAATGTAAAAAAACAGAAACACCAGTGTCATAACAGCTGTTTAAACACAAAAACCTGTTCATAATATTAAAAAAATTATAATTATTCATATCCCGAACACGTTTAAAATGTCAGTAGCTTTAATAATTATCGTGATATAATCGTTAATCGCAGTTATTTTGGTGCCACATTTTTATACACAGAGTTTTTCCACCTTCAAGTCCCTCAAAGCGTTTTATATCACGGAAACATTCACACATTCACACACACAGACGCTGGGGGTGAGGGGGGTTAAGTGTCTCGCACAATGACACAACAACAGCGCAGGGTTTGAACTGCCAACCTTCCGATGACTGGGCTAAACGCTCTACCACCTGAGCCACCGTCATCCGTAAAAGTCGAGATCTTCTATTCGTACAATATATCCCCATAAATAATGATAAAAGCTGTTTATTTGGGTTCAAAATGTAAAAAAGCAGCACGAAAATCAAAGTGACACGCCCTGTAGAAACACAAAATAAAAAAAAAACCCTGTATAAACGGACGTAGCGAACCTGCGAGCCGCCGCGATCCAAACAGGAAGTGAGCGTGGGCGCACTTTCAGCTGCAGCGACTCGTCCTTTTGGTCTTAAATGTTCGTTTTAACTCGCTCTGCATGATCCTGGGGTTATTATTATTATCTATTTACCGTCGTTAACGAGCTAATATCGCCCCACGCCGACTTTAAACCTCCTGAGACCCGAGCTCTTGCATAATTTTATTTGCAAAAACTCTTAAGTGCCTGAACACACACATTTTTTCACATCAGTGTAAAAAACAAAATAAGAAACAACAATTTTGCCTCTGGAACATTGTGTCTCATTTGTGCTGTTGACAGGTGCAGGAAGACGTGTGCCTTTAAATAAAAAATAAAAAATAAAATAAAATAAATTAATTAATAAAAATAAATAAATAAATAAAATTAATAAAAAACATAAATAAAATTAATAAATAATAAAATAAATAAAACAATAAATAGATAAATAAAATAAATAAATAAAAAACATAAATAAAATAAAAAAATAAAATTAATAATAAAATACATAAAAATAAATAAATTAATAAAATTAATAAAAAACATAAATAAAATAAATAAATAATAAAATAAATAAAACAATAAATAAAAAACATAAATAAAATAAAAAAATAAAATTAATAATAAAATACATAAAAATAAATAAATAAAAAATATTCTAAACTCTTAGAAATATTCAAAATTGAACATGTTCTTGTTGCTGTTGTTTGCTAAAAATTTGCAAATCCAGGTCTCAGGAGGTTAAACCGATACAAACCGTTAAACTCGAAGCAAAACAAGTAAAACCACACACGAAAACACAAAAATAGTTGTAGTTTTCTTACCGATATTCAAGTGTCCGCTGTATTTCCCGAGCACTGTGTGAAAACAGGACAAGTATTAGTTATACAGCAGCACTCGCGTCTGTGTTTCCAAAATATCTGCAGACCCACACACTCAGCGTTAATGTAAATGATGTTTTTTTCCATGACTAAGCCACGCCGCCGGGTAAAAACTGGGGCACAAAGCAGAACTAGACACGAAAAGTCAATATTAACCATCATGAAACAGACAGGAAATCACAATAGACGTTTAAAAATAGACTCGATTAAACCCGGTGAGTGACTTTTAGTTGTCATTGAGGAAACCGTGACTCATTTACAGTGACTTTTGACACACATTTACTAAAAACAGCTGTCCGTGAGCATGTCGGACCACGCCGTTAGCCGCACGAGATAACGCCACGCGCTGCAATCATTTACAGAGGGGATTTCAGGGGCTGACGCTCAAAAAAACACTTTCTTACAGGTTTGCGTTCGCGTTGTAGACTCGGATTAGGTCGTAATTTGAGACAGGCCTGTGTGTGTAACTCTATGTAACTCTGTGCAACTCTACGGGGCATTTACGGTTTGTTTTTCGAATAAATATCCCAAAAAACAGCGACGTAAATGTTGGACTTTATCGTTAAATGTCGGGATTGCGTCGATAAACCTGCAGGATTTATCTCATGGTGTAAAGTCCACTCCACTGACAGATGTAATGTCTTTAAAGTTGAATATTTGCACTATTTTTTGAGGCGGTTCTGAGCAAAATAATCTCACTTTTGTTTATTTTTACTGACAAAAAAGAGGTTCAACTAGAGACAGTTTTTTTTTTTGAGATATTAACCATAAATTGGGTCAACAAATCTGCAATCTGAATCTGTCTGCAGCTCAGATTTATTTATTTATTTTCACTTTTAAAACAGAATATATATAAAAAAAAACTGATACAGCAGCTTTGTCAGACTGTTATTTCAATTAATACCAATAAAGCGGCTTCAGTGGTGGATTGTAACGAAAGTAAAAGAAGAAAGTACTGTACTTAAGTTCAAATCTGAGGTATCTGTTCTTTATTTAAGTTCATTTTACAGTGGATACTTTTTACTTTTACTTGAGTACATTTGAGAGCAGTATCTGTACTTTCTGCTCCACTACATTTACGGAACAGGACTGAAAAGTAAAAGTACTCAATGGATTAATGAGGTTATGTCCTTTTTGAAAGTGGAGAAGATTAAATATTCCAAGGGTATTATAAACAAATTTTATAAAAAGTGGCAAACATTTATTGACTTTTTTGAAACTGTCTAAGCCACCCCCCTTTTTTGTGTAATTATTTTTTTTATTTATTTATGATGATGATGGTGATTATTATTATTATTTATTATTTATTATGTATTATGTGATGCACTTATTTATTTACAGTCAAGATTTGTGTAATTATTTAATTGATTTATTTTTGTATTATTATTATTATTATTATTATTATTATTATTATTATTATTATTATTATTTATTTATTTTTTATTATGTGATGCTCTTATTTATTTACAGTCAAGATTTGTGTAATTATTTAATTGATTTATTTTTGTATTATTATTATTATTATTATTTGATATTATTTATGTATTTACTTTTAAGTTTTAGTTCTTCTTATATAAAAATTAAAAAGGTGTTTATGCATTTGTTGTTTTAAAGTATAAGTACATGTAATACTTGTTCACACATCAATGAAAATATGAAACAAAACAAAAAACAAACATATTTTCCATTATCGTCTGAGACCTGCAGAAAAGGCTCAGGGTTTATTTTTAGCACATTAAAACAAAAATATACAAATAAAAATCCCATTACTTTTTACTCTTTAAGTACATTTTTGAGTATTTCTTTGCTCTGGTGTCTGTACTTTTACTTGAGTAACAAAATTGAGTACTTCTTCCAGCGCTGATGCTAACCGTGCACTTAATGTCGCCAAAACTTTACCCTCAAAGTTTCTTTTTCTTCCAGGACGAATAATTTGATGAAGCACCTTTTAATTTGAACAAAGTCACACATTTTTGATGAAAATATAAACTCGTGGAAGTCTTTATACGCTTGTGTTTAGCTTAAATATTCAAAAATTCTGCTCAAATCTGCCTCAAAATCTCTACATTTGAAGTGTTATTCGATCTGAAAACCTGCGTGAAATACATTTTTAAACAAACACTTTTATTGTTTTGACTTAAATAACAAAACCGAGCACTTCTTCACCCCTGAACTGGACTCTCTCAGGACAGGGCAGTACTCAAATACTCAAATAGTCACGTTTTTCTTATAAAATCAAGATTGTGCTTTATATAATTGAGGATTTACGATGATATTTGACACAAGTTGCATCATTTACATCGTCTGCGTCCGTTTTAAATCTGCAGCTACGTTTGACAAAGGTAAAAATACCAGAAGAATCACCAGAAGAAGTCACGGATATTTGAATTTTAAAAGAACATGCAAAACTAAAAAAAACGCTATTTGTCCTTCTATGTAAATCAAACCGTTAAGTGATTCAGTTTTATTTGAAAACACGAGCCCGGGTGGAGATCGAGGCCTGTAACGGCGCACGGACTTTGAGTTTGTATTGATTTTTCCATCCGTCTCACTGTTCTATCACCAAGTTCCCAAACAAACTGACGACATTTAGTTAATGCAGCAGATAAAAGGCCGTAACAAACCCACTTAGTCGCGTTATAGAGTCTAAGTGCCCCGTTCTCTTCTGCTAACGTGATCTATCAACCCCAAAGCTCGGACCGACTACGCCGCGACTCTTATTGTGATGTACGACGGCGGCGCACGAGCGGCGTGGAGCACTCACGGTTGAGGAGGCCGAGCTGCAGCAGCGACGCCAGAGCCGTGATGATCATAAACATGAGCAGACCTCCTCTCCGGCCCATCAGACCCACCGCCGGGCACAGGGCCATGCAGGACGCCACCGCGATGCCCGCCATGGTGTAGTAGTCCGCGTAGAAGTTATGGAACATGGTGGTCTCCAGGGCCTCGGGGTCCATCATGCTGCGGGCGAAGCAGTGGTGGATCCCGTACCCCGTTAATCTGCAACAAATACGCAAAGAGATTTAGAGGCGAGACGAGTCGAGTGCGGCGTTTTATTTCTGGGTTAACGAGTTTTCGATGGTTTGCAGTAGTAAAAAGTAAAACAGGTACTTTAATACTTTTACCTCAGTAGATTTTTTCATGTGATACTTTTACTTTTTACTGTTTAAGTACGTTTTTAAACAAGTTCATGTGATACTTTAAAAATGTACTTTAAGAGTAAAAAGTAAAAGTATCACATGAAAAAATCTACTCAAGTAAAAGTATTAATCTACCTGTACTTTAAGAGTAAAAAGTAAAACAGGTACTTTAATACTTTTACTTCAGTCTATTTTTTCATGTGATCCTTTACTTGAGTTTTTTTGTTTTTTTTTTTGCTCCAGTCTCTGTACTTTTACCTAAGTACCTAAATACTCGAGTACTTCTTTGCCCACAGACCTTTTACTTTTTACTCTTTAAGAAACATTTTTAAACAGGTACTTTAATACTTTTACTTAAATACATTTTTCACCTGACACTTGTACTTTTTACTGTTTAAATACATGTTCAAACAAGTACTTTAATATTTTTACTTGAGTAGATTTTTTCAAGTGATACTTTTACTTTTTACTGTTTAAGTACATTTTTAAACAAGTTCATGTGATACTTTAAAAACTTTACTTTAAGAGTAAAAAGTAAAAGTATCACATGAAAAAATCTACTCAAGTAAAAGTATTAAACTACCTGTTTAAAAATGTACTTTAAGAGTAAAAAGTAAAACAGGTACTTTAATACTTTTACTTCAGTCTATTTCTTCATGTGATCCTTTACTTGAGGTTTTTTTTTTTTTTGCTCCAGTCTCTGTACATTTACCTAAGTACCTAAATACTCGAGTACTTCTTTGCCCACAGACCTTTTACTTTTTACTCTTTAAGAAACATTTTTAAAAAGGTACTTTAATACTTTTACTTCAGTCTATTTTTTCATGTGATCCTTTACTAGTATTTATTTATTTTTGCTCCAGTCTCTGTACTTTTACCTAAGTTCCTAAATACTCGAGTACTTCTTTGCCCACAGACCTTTTACTTTTTACTCTTTAAGAAACATTTTTAAACAGGTACTTTAATACTTTTACTTCAGTTTATTTCTTCATGTGATCCTTTTACTTGAGGTTTTTTTTTTTTTTTTTTTTGCTCCAGTCTCTGTACTTTTACCCAAGTACCTAAATACTCGAGTACTTGTGGTCCGCTCTGTGTTCTGGACGTCTAATGTTTCATAAGGACAGGCCTCATGTAATATTGATGGCGAGCAGAGAGCGGCGGACGGCGCTAAGGAGCAGGATTGAGACAGACAGAAATGGACCGATCCCTGCGGAGGTGTAAAAAAAGGAGTGGAGCGCGGCCAGGGAAGGAAAGAGAAATGGTGAGCTTATCGTCCCTGTAAAAAGTCCTCAGGTTAAACACAAAATGGCGTCTGACTGGCACCGCTTGGACGGACTCACAAACAGGACAAAGTAGTGACAAAAGAGGAGAAAACTGCAGAGATTTAAATACGTACGAGTTGACGCAGAGGACGACGATGTTCTTCCACAGGTTCCTCGTCCCCACCATTTTGACTATGCACGTCTTCTTGGGTTTCTTCTGCAGGGCGCGCTGGAGTTCTGCAAGAAAAAGACACATAAACAAACACGTTACACCAAAAAAAGTGATATATGACCACGGTTTGATCACGCAAAGTCGAGAGTTAAAGGGCCAGAGCTCAGTATGAGGGTCAGTTAAAGAAAATATATTATGCGGACGCAATATCTGAACAAAATGATCCAAATTCTTCATAACGCACTGGTCACTCATTCACGCACAGCAGCCGATATTCTCATAAAAATACGACTTTATTCTCTTAATATTACGACTTTATTCTTTTAATATTACGACTTTATTCTCTTAATATTACGACTTTATTCTCTTAATATTACGACTTTATTCTCTTAATATTACGACTTTATTCTCTTAATATTACGACTTTATTCTTCTTATATTACAACTTTATTCTCTTAATATTACGACTTTATTCTTTTAATATTACGACTTTATTCTTTTAATATTACGACTTTATTTTCTTAATATTACAACTTTATTCTCATAATATTACGACTTTATTCTTTTAATATTACGACTTTATTCTCTTAATATTACGACTTTATTCTCTTAATATTACGACTTTATTCTTCTTATATTACGACTTTATTCTCTTAATATTACGACTTTATTCTCTTAATATTACGACTTTATTCTTCTTAATATTACGACTTTATTCTTCTTAATATTACGACTTTATTCTTCTTAATATTACGACTTTATTCTCTTAATATTACGACTTTATTCTCTTAATATTACGACTTTATTCTCTTAATATTACGACTTTATTCTCTTAATATTACGACTTTATTCTCTTAATATTACGACTTTATTCTCTTAATATTACGACTTTATTCTCTTAATATTACGACTTTATTCTCTTAATATTACGACTTTATTCTTCTTAATATTACGACTTTATTCTTCTTAATATTACGACTTTATTCTTCTTAATATTACGACTTTATTCTCTTAATACTATGACTTTATTCTTGTAAATCGACGTCTTTAATGTCGAAATGCTACGACTTTATTCTCGTAGTGCCCGGATCATTTATTTTATTTAACTGACCCTTATGCTCCGTCGTACAATTTTGACCCGTGAGGGACGAACATGTTTCAGAATAAAGCTTTTGTTTCGCTGTAGAACTGGGACAGAGGCAGAGAAACGTTGAGATTGACACAGGAAGTTGCCTCCACATGGTGCTCGTTCAACAGCGTGTCTGATTGGATAACGCTGTTCATCTCTGGCGTTTGTCGACTAAACGTGATCTTTGTTGGAGATAAACAGGAATCGCTCACAGCTGAACTAGTTTTTCTTGATTTTAAACCAAAAATCAAACAGTTTAGCGTCATGATATTATGAACCCCGAGTTTCCTGGTAACAGCTCAGGTTTAGGTTTTATTTATTATTGGACAAAAAACAAAAACAACTGGACGATATACAGGGTGTAATGTGCTTACGTCGCCCTCGAAGACGACCAATCAGAGCGCAGCAAAAGAAAAATAAGGATGGATGTGTAAAATAGAAGAAGTTGTGTGAAAAAAGGCAAAAGTACAGGCTGATACTTCGTTTAACGTGATTTTTATGACTAAAAAAAGAAAAAAAAAAGTCTACGCGAGCTGTAATGATCTATAATGTGCTCAGGCCTTAAAGGGTTAAAGAGGCGACTTTTTGAATGAACACGTAAGACATGAGGCAAAATGGGATGTGCAGACACAACGAAACCACAGAAATATAATCTGGAAGTCGTCCATCGTCAGGTCGTTCAGCTCGGAGACAGAGACAGAGCTCGATAGAAAGAGGTGCCCGTATTAAATGAGGTAAAACACTTTGGAAACAACTGAGTGCAACAGAACAAGTCCTGATTGGCTGTTGGACTGTAGACCATTGTGTCGTGCGTCCTGATTGGCTGTTGGACTGTAGACCATTGTGTTGTGCGTCCTGATTGGCTGTTGGACTGTAGACCATTGTGTCGTGCGTCCTGATTGGCTGTTGGACTGTAGACCATTGTGTTGTGCGTCCTGATTGGCTGTTGGACTGTAGACCATTGTGTCGTGCGTCCTGATTGGCTGTTGGACTGTAGACCATTGTGTCGTGCGTCCTGATTGGCTGTTGGACTGTAGACCATTGTCCATCAGTCTCCTCCGTGCCGTGTCTCCTGTCCAGTACAGAATGTGTTCAGACAAATTTACATAAACGTTGGATCTCAGTGTGACTCTGAAGTGCTGTACGTTTGCAATTTGTTTTCTCCCCGACAAAACCCACAATGTCGATGAAACGTTCTGCACCGACAAAGACGCCTACGAAGGTTTGAACTTTGAGAGTGTTTAAACGAGAGAGAAATGTGAGAAAATGTTAACGCCTGTGTGAGAAAAGTGTATAAAGTGTGTGGTGAGGGGTTTGACAGACAAAAACATGGAGAATAATGTAAAAACTTCGCGGATTGCGGGTTATTTTTAGAGCCTAACTCCCACGATAAACCAGGGACCACTGTTTATCTTATCAACTGCATTTGTAATTCCATTTTAAAACTATCAAGAGACTTTATAAACACACTGCATATCGTCCTGTTCTTTTTGTTCCAATAATAAACCCAAATCTAAACCTAAATCTGATTAAAGTATCTTATAAAACGCTTTTGTAGTACATTTTTTAATCTGTAAACACACTTCCTGAACGCTCTGTACAGTGACTCACATCTGCACAATCAGTCCATCAACTTTATGAACCGGGACACGAAAAAACAGCCCAGTTGACAGATTAGAACTTTGTCTTTCGCCGTGGATCACACCTGAGCGACCGCGGGGATCACACGCACATTTCACCGGACCGAGGGACGACGCGGACGACAAACGAGACGCGACGTTACGCTCATTTTTCCTCACGTGACTGATGATTTTGCTCAGCGGGTGTGACGCTTTTCTGAGGGAAAACCGAAACGCACCTCTGAGCTCGTAAAAAAAACACACACAACAACACCGCATCCAATGTTGACGCGTTGCCGTGGAAACACACCTAGCCCCGCCTCCGTGTCTTTCGTTCTCTCTCGGTGTCTGTTCTGCGCGGTCGTGTCGATTCAAGCGCGACATTCCTCCGCGCGATGCCTCAAGGTGATCTCTGCTCGTATCGCCTTCGCTCCGCCGCTGAACCTTTGGCTCGTTGACAAAAAGGCTCCCCTCTGTCCCGCGTAAATCACTCCGCCGCCGCAGATACACAGCCCGGTTTCATTAAGAGCTGACGCCTTTGAGCTGATGTCATCCGCTTTCTAACAGGAGGCACTGATCTGTCTGAAGATGAACTTTAATCTGAGTTTTGTTTTAAGGCGAGGGGAGTTTATTTGTACAGCACAGTTCATACACGAGGTAATTCAAAGTGTTTTACAGAAAAAAAGACCCGGTTTAGTCCTGGTTTAGTGCCAGTTTAGTCCCAGTTTAGTCCCAGTTTAGTCCTGGTTTAATCCTGGTTTAGCCCAGATTCAGTCCCAGTTTCGTTCTGGTTTAGTCCTGGTTTAGTCCCAGTTAATCCTGGTTTATTTACTCCCATTTAGCCCTGATTTAGCCCTGGTTCAGTCCCTGGTTTAGTCCTTGTTTAGTCCTGGTTTAGTCCCGTATTCAGTCCTGGTTTAGTCCCAGTTTAGTTCCAGTTTAGTTCCTGTTTAGTCCACTGTTTAGTCCCGGTGTAATCCTGGTTTAGCCCAGATTCAGTCCCGGTTTAGCCCTGGTTTAGTCCCGGTTTAGTCCTGGTTTAGTCCTGATTTAGTCCTGGTTTAGTCCCAGTTTAGTCCCAGTTTAGCCCTGGTTTTGTCCCAATTTAGTCCTGATTTAGTCCTGCTTTAGTCCTGTGTTTAATCCCAGTTTAATCCCAGTTTAGTCCTCAGAGCTGGTTTTATGCAGTTAAACACGTCTCTCTCTTTTCTTCTGTCTGTTGTTTTCTTCTGTCTGTTCTTTTCTCCTGTCTGTTGTTTTCTTCTGTCTGTTGTTTTCTTCTGTCTGTTCTTTTCTCCTGTCTGTTGTTTTCTCCTGTCTGTTGTTTTCTTCTGTCTGTTGTTTTCTTCTGTCTGTTGTTTTCTTCTGTCTGTTGTTTTCTTCTGTCTGTTGTTTTCTCCTGTCTGTTGTTTTCTTCTGTCTGTTGTTTTCTTCTGTCTGTTGTTTTCTTCTGTCTGTTGTTTTCTTCTGTCTGTTGTTTTCTCCTGTCTGTTTTCTTCTGTCTGTTGTTTTCTCCTGTCTGTTGTTTTGATGTTTTTCCTCAGTCCAGCTCCGTTTCTCCTCCTGATCCGGTCCTTCTTTTTCCTTTTTCCTGCTCTGGATTTGAACACATTTGTGCCTTAATCCCAGTTTGGGCCTGTTTTCTGATTGAAGATCCTCCTTAGTAGAAGAGATTTGAGTTTATATTAAACAATCCTTTTTTTTCCTAAGTTGTTTACTGCACATGGACTCTCTTTAGCCTCGTTTCCACTGGTTCGTTTGGAGCGGGTCGGTTTGGTTCTAGATCGAGGGGCGGGGCTCTGCTCCACGAGACTCCGACGTCGCCCAAACATTACAAAAGCTTTCTTAATAAACAGAATCAAAAATCAAAATAATACTTGAATTATACTCATAATTCTACAGCTGATTTCGGCAATTCACAAAAAGACGTTTAGCTTGTGGCGCTGTGAGACGTGGCTAAAGCTAAAGCTAAAGCTAGCGTAAAAACAAAACTACTTCTGTTTTATCATCAGCTTTTTCTGCATTTACTTCACTTTTGAGTTTCTGCGTCACATTTTTAGCGTAAAGCAATAGTTTTGGCTCATGTTGGATTCATTAAACACCGGAAATACCACATTTTCGATCTTTAAACGGGACGAATGGGATCGATAAACGGGAAGCAGCTGTTGCGTTCCTGTTTTGTTTCGCGACACATCGGCTCAACGTATAAACTTTTCCATAATTCTAAACGCAGCGTCAGTAAAGTCGGCGTTTAGTGAGATGATTATTTTACGTTTATATCTGCGTTTGGTCGTCTCGAGTGCGCGTTCTCTCGTGTCCGATCCGTTTGTTCCTCTTTGTGTTGCATTTCCGCCCAGTTTTCCTGCATAATTAATGATCAAATTGTTAAGTTAAATCCATTTTGAGCTGGTGAGTCAAACACAGCATCAACGTAACTTTTGTCCATAGCAACATCAGCAAGTTTTGGAAAGAAAAAGCCAATTTTACAATGAGTGGGCTCCTGGTAAATCTCCAAAATGGCAGAGTTCATCGAGTTATTTTAAAACAAGGCCAAAAAAAAATGTACGTATAAACATTTGGAGCGGGTGATGAGATTTTCCAATATAAGGAAGTAGTATTTTGGCTTTAAACAGTGAAGACCTTTCTAAGAGTTACTACTGCGAACAGTTTTTATTATACTGCGGGAGACGGGGTTTACAGTCAACAGTGTGATTGTTGTGTCCTTGAGCAAACACTTTTCCCGTTTTGTGTAGAAGCTTATAAAGATCTAAATAGTGTAAATACCGATTTATAAAGCACTTTAACCTCCTGAGACCCGAGCTCTTGCGTCGCTTTATTAATTTCTCTTTGTTATTTGGCCTGACTGGACCTGATGAGTCTAAATACAAAGAATTATCTTTTTACATTATGTAGTTTCTGAGAAAAATTATGTAAATCAAATGTCCTCATATGTGACATTTTACTCATTTTGATAAAACATTTGAATAATGATTCGCAAAAACTATTTATTAAGACCCTGAACACAACAACATTTGTCCTGAATCTAAAAACAAAGTGAGAAACAACAATTGTGTCTCTTGGAACAAAGTGTCTCATGTGAAGAGACAGGAGCAGGAAGAAAAACAAAAAAAATTAAAATAAAATATTCTAAACATTCTAAACTGTTAAAAATGAATATATATAATATATTTGCATTGTTGCTGTTCTTGTTGCTGTTATTCTTCTTCTAAAAATTTGCACTGTGGCCTAGACAACCCAAAATGTGTTGTCCACATATGAGGACGCCAGGACTCAGGAGGTTAAAAACAACACGGTCGACCAAAGTGCTGCACACAGGTTAAAACACACACACAAAAAAAACATGAGACGCAAAAGCATTAAAAACAGAACATGATAAATGTCGACTCTTTACACCGAGTTAAAAGCCGCGCTACACTGAAGTCTATTTGAGTAAACTTCCACATGGGATGCTAAGATCTGATAAATATCTTTTGTCAATACTACTAGCTGGAGCGAAGAAGGACATAACCCGCAAATGGTTGTGTAAGGACACACTTACACAGCGTTAAATGTTCATACTTTGTCTTCTATTTTGTTTTCTGTGTGTAATACCCTCAGTGTCCAGTAGGGTCATCGTGGTCCGTGTGCGTATATTCGTCTTTGTGTCTTATATTTGTGAAAAATACAGTCTAAATCTTCAGGAAAGGTTCATTTCTGTCCTGTGAATGTGCCTTTTTTTTCCCAGAATCGATACCTGCTCCAACGAATATCAAGAATTAGCATCTGACTTCTCCATTTCTGACCACCCACCCCCGCAGAGCAGCCTAATCTTATCCAACCACAACAGTCTTTTCTTTGTTTCCTGGTTGAGTTCCTCGTTCCAGTGACAGGTGTGATCTAACCGTCCATTAGCCTGAGTCGGGTGTCCATCTGCCGCGGCTGCTCCTCTGTACCTCTCAGACCCACCCACGGGGGCCATAACGTCATTAATTAGGCCCCTAAAGTGTCGTAACGTGATGCTCGGCACCCACTCCGACGTCTAGAGTGGCCCGTTACCATAGAAACCAGACAGAATATGGCTGTAACCTTGCAGAAGCACCGTTTTTTTTTCAGGACGAGGCGGCTGGGGGACGCTTTCATATGAAGAGAACAGTGTAAATATGTGTACGCTTTAACAAAACTGTAAACAAGAACAAGAGAAATTCTGGATTAAGGGCAGAAGTGAAGTGGGACGTGGATGGTTTTCAGTTTAGGGACTGGGATTAACTACAGAATCTTACAAAATATAAATAAACAAAGAGTTCTGGGTAAATAATAACCACTCAGGTGCAGATATTATATTTTCCATTATTTATTTATTTAATAGGACACAGATATTTAATAGAAGGTTATGATAGACACTTTTTTATTTTTGATTAAGGCAGAATCCAGATTTTTAGATTTTATTTGACAAATATTTACAGAAAGCAGATAAATTACAGATAAATTATATACTTTACCACTATACTTTTTATGAAGCTAAATTACAATTTTAGGGCTACAAAATATTATAATTTTATTTTATTTTATTTATTATTATTATTATTTTATTTTAATTTATTTTTATTTTTTTTTATTATTTCATTATTTTAGCTTTTTATTAGAAAAATATTTACAGAAATGTTGACCCCACAATGCTTTTTTTTAATTTTTATTTTAGCTACAGATATATTACATACTTTACCACTATATTGATAATGAAGCTAAATTCAAATTTTAGGGCTAGATAATTATTTATTTATAAAATTATTATTATCATCATCATCATCATCATCATCATCATCATCATCATTATTATTATTATTATTATTATTATTATTATATATTTTTATTATTATTTTTATGTTTATTATTATTTTATCTTTTTTTTTTGTATTATTATTATTTCATTATTTTAGCTTTTTATTAGAAATATTACATACTTTACCACTCTATTGTGTTGTTGTTATTTTCCTCACTTTTGTATTAGAAAAAGCAAATTAAGTGACATTTCTACCCTGCAAATCCATAATGGTCCTTATAAAAACATACTCTTTGATGTGATTTACTGCGTTTCAGGCGACGTCTCCACATTCTGCAGATCAATAATCAGAAATACAGACGGGGAGAAGGAGGCAGCTAAAATTATTATGGTTCAACTGCATATTTTTGGTATAAAGCAGTGAGTTCTTGGGTCTAGACACTGATAGAAACGATCAGAAAATTGGAAAAATCTGAAAAAGTGGTTCTTTTCCCCATTTTAAAGCCTTGTGTTTGCGATGTGTCTATAATCTGTGACACTCGTGGATCATTATGTTAGAGTCTGGACATTTAAAATCACAATATTCATCTAAAACGACTTAATAAAACAAACAAATCCGCCGACTTCCGCTGACATCGCCCAACGAATAGCTGCACATCACGCGAGCAAACAACAGATTTTTTTCTTAATTTGTACCAAACTGACAAGGCGACGCTGCCAAATCCTACGTGCATCACACAAAAATAAATTAATAAACTGAAGAACAAAGTAAGTAAGACTCATCTGCGAAATGGCGTCTTGAAAATAAGCGATTAAAGATTGATCAAACCTGCACGAATCACTCAAAAAAACAACTCGGAGAAGGTAAACGACGAGGGGAAACAACAATAACTGCAGACACGTCGGATGAGGATGATATTTACAGACGATTCACGATGTTGTGGCTCCAGCTCAGACTCTGATGATGTAAAGTTGATGTTTTTGCTCGGGATTTATTACAAAAAAAGCCCGTCTCCAAAAGCTGCAGGTGGATTAAAATGACGCTTTACAGGTGCGACGGAGGAGGACACGATGGACTAGAGCGGGGGCGTCAAACTCATGTTCACCGAGGGAAAAATCAGCAAAATGGCCGCCATCAAGGGCCAGATGTGACTGTGCGGCAGGAGAAATGTCACTAAATGTAACCGAATGCCATTTTTAACTTGTTAAATAACGGTTTCTGTGATAAACTGACATTTTTAAAAGCGTGAATCTGGTCTGTACCTTCAGCTCTGCTTCAAATTCGTCCTTTTACAGACTTTTAATTATTGGACAGTTTATTGTTTTTCTTGCAGACTCACTTTTTCATACTTAGCTTCGTGTTTGGTGTCAAAATGTCGACGTAGATTGTACCGACCGCGCCTCATAACACAAAAAACATACAGATTTTTCTCCTCAAAGCACAAACTTGTATTCACCTTCACCTTTCTTCCTTCCACGCCGACAATTTTCCTCTTCCTGAACATTTTGTGATGATTATTTGCAAATATTTCTCAGTTCCACTTGCTGGGAAAGTCTCATTAGTTTATTGTCTCATTGTTTATTTAATTGAAAGGCACGACTGTCATTTTAAAATATCTTCTCGCGGGCCACATGAAATGACGTTGCGGGCCGCATTTGGTCCCCGGGCCTTGAGTTTGACACATGTATGAACACTTTGCTGCACTAAGAACATTAATGTACAGTTTTATTTGCAGCTGAATAGTCAGAAAATGAAATAATAAAGTCACAAACATAAGATTCAGTGCAATTATCTGTATTTTTTCAGTTTGTCACTTTCTCTGTCTGTTTTTAAAAATGAACCATGAGTCTGAAATAAAGATAAAATTGAATAATATGGTTAAACATTCTGAAAAAGTTGCTAATTCTGCTTTAAAGATGACGGGTCTACAGACAGGGGGCGCTCTGCTCTGGGACACTTCTCCATTTTCTTGTTTTCTGTCGATTTATTTCCTCGTCTGTTTCCGTTTCATTGTTGATTTTTTTATATTTTCTGTTGGTTACAAAAATAAACTGAACTGAATTAAACGTTCTTCGTACCTGTGAGAATATTGTCCACGTCCAGCTCCATGTTGACGCGGTTCTTCTTGGCGATATGTCCCATGATCCACTTGGAGCGGCCGTACTGCTGCGTCGCCAGGAGCCAGCGCAGCGACTCGGGGAAGATCCTGGAAAAGGCAGGGCACAGGTTTGAATCGGCGGGGGGGGGCGGAGCTTGTGTTTGGAAAGCGTCGGCACCTCTGAGATCAGGAAGTAAAACAAATACGTACAGAAACGCTCGGTCGGCCTCGTTAATCCAGTTCTTAAAGGACACGCAACTACGCATTTTCAACACGCGACTTTTAAAACGGACGGCGACAACGGGGTAGTAAGTTTACGACGCATCGCCATGGCAACGGACAACTCGAAAACGCAATAATCCAGCTTTTAAACGGTCCTAACGTCACTATATCCACTTATTCTTCATTATACAAAAGCTCAAAACGATATTTTTCTGCGTCAATATTTATCGTGTGTGTATAATTTCTTTGCGCTACCGGGAATTTTTTTGTTATTTCTCAACGTTTCGACAAGATTTAAGCCGTGAAAAGTTGAAATAATAACGCGTACGACTCGTTACAGACGCAAACTAATGATTTAAGTGTTTTATTCTGCTGTTTATTTACTGCAGATCATGATTTTTTTTTTGTTTTTGTGGTTTAAATCTGCTCTTCAATATTATCGTTTATCGTGTATATTACTTATACCGATATATCAAATTTTAAAATATTATCGTGACAGAGCTACACATGAATAGATAAACTTATGTAATAATGTGCGTTACTGTGGCTCATAATTGTAGGACTGTCACAATAACATCTTGAAGTACGACGAATCGCTACAGAGAAATATCGCGATAATATTGAAACGAGGATAAATACAGCAGGAAATCATTTTAAATATAGAATCATCGAAAGACATTCTGATTTGCAAAAATAAATGGAAGAATAAACCTTTATAATTAGTCCTAGAAGTTACTGGATCAATCGTCTGCAGCTCAAATCTGATCACGTAAAAAAAGAAAATGTCACACGATGTATGTTGTTCCAGCTTTCACCTATTTAACGATAAATCGATGTAGTGAATATCGTGACGGGTCGACATTCTGTAATTGTTTTGTGTCACTGTTGGTTTAAACTTAGAGAGAGTTAGACTGCGTCATATCGAACTACACCAGGGCTAAAGCAGGACTAAAGCAGGACTAAACCAGGGCTAAACCTGGACTAAACCAGGACTAAACCAGGGCTAAACCGGGACTAAACCAGGACTAAACCAGGACTAAACCAGGGCTAAACCAGGACTAAAGATGGACTAAACCAGGACTAAACCAGGACTAAACCAGGACTAAACCAGGACTAAACCAGGGCTAAAGCAGGACTAAGCCAGGGCTAAGCCAGGGCTAAACCTGGACTAAACCTGGACTGAACCTGGACTAAACCAGGACTAAACCAGGACTAAACCAGGGCTAAACCAGGACTAAAGATGGACTAAACCAGGACTAAACCAGGGCTAAACCTGGACTAAACCAGGACTAAACCAGGGCTAAACCGGGACTAAACCAGGACTAAACCAGGACTAAACCAGGGCTAAACCAGGACTAAAGATGGACTAAACCAGGACTAAACCAGGACTAAACCAGGACTAAACCAGGACTAAACCAGGACTAAACCAGGGCTAAAGCAGGACTAAGCCAGGGCTAAGCCAGGGCTAAACCTGGACTAAACCTGGACTGAACCTGGACTAAACCAGGACTAAACCAGGACTAAACCAGGGCTAAACCAGGACTAAAGATGGACTAAACCAGGACTAAACCAGGACTAAACCAGGACTAAACCAGGGCTAAACCAGGACTAAACCAGGACTAAACCGGGACTAAACCGGGACTAAACCGGGGCTAAACCGGGACTAAACCGGGACTAAACCGGGACTAAACCGGGACTAAACCGGGACTAAACCAGGACTAAACCAGGACTAAGCCAGGGCTAAGCCAGGGCTAAAGATGGACTAAACCAGGACTAAACCAGGACTAAACCAGGATTAAACCAGGACTAAACCAGGACTAAACCGGGACTACACCAGGACTAAACCGGGACTAAACCTGGACTAAACCAGGACTAAACCTGGACTAAACCAGGACTAAACCGGGACTAAACCAGAACTAAACCGGGACTAAACCGGGACTAAACCAGGGCTAAACCAGGACTAAACCAGGACTAAACCAGGACTAAACCAGGACTAAACCGGGACTAAACCGGGACTAAACCGGGACTAAACCGGGACTAAACCAGGACTAAACTAGGACTAAACCAGGACTAAACCGGGACTAAACCGGGACTAAACCAGGACTAAACCGGGACTAAACCTGGACTAAACCAGGACTAAACCTGGACTAAACCAGGACTAAACCGGGACTAAACCTGGACTAAACCAGGACTAAACCGGGACTAAACCAGAACTAAACCGGGACTAAACCAGGACTAAACCAGGACTAAGCCAGGACTAAACCAGGACTAAACCAGGACTATACCAGGACTACACTGGGACTAAACCGGGAGAATCAGCATTTTTCTTTTCTGCAGCTAAATCTTAAAGACAAAGACAAACCTGTTCTGTTTATCTGTGCATGTGACTGAAAGGGGTTTATTCTGCACTTTTCTCCTTTAATGTTAATTTCATGATGATTATTTACGTATCGATTTCTTGCTTTATGATTTTAAAGTCTGTCTCATTCCGTAAACCACTTTAAATTACTTTGTGCCATGATGAACTTCTCCTTCCACGTCCATCATCACATCTAACTCGTGCACGTAACATTTTCACCTCAAAATATCTGGTTCCGTTCCAACAAAAACACGTCTCTTCGCTAGTGTCCTTATCGCCTTACAGCGCCGTGCCCTTAAGATGTTTCCACAAATCAGCGAGCTCGGACGACACGCGGCGCTTTCCCAGCCCCGTCAGCTGTATATGTGTAAACACCGGAGTCAGCAAAGGCCAGACTGTGCCTACACGCCGCTAGGCCTACGTAGGACAACACAAGACCAACACTTCCCTGAAAAAACGGGCAGTTCTTGTATTACTCATGTATGTTTTGTGCTCGTTGTGTAATCTGCTGTGTGCTTAGTCATGTGTTTGTCAGTCTTGTTTCAGTTTCGCTAAATGAGCCGCAGGGGAAAAAGCTGCATATTTGTCACATTAACGCAGAGATTTGTGAATTTTCCAGCGTAGGCCGCGTCACAATCAACACTTTATCGACTTAACATTCACGAAATGGAAGCTGGAACTGTGTTTTTTAGACGTTTTTTTAGAGATTTTCTTTGCAAAACTGGGATTTTTGTTTGTTACGCTGCAGCATAGTTGAGTGTTTTTTGGTTAAAACACAAAGAAATGAAACCAAGACTAAACCGGGACTAAAGATGGACTACACCAGGACTAAACCAGGACTAAACCAGAACTAAACCAAGACTAAACCAAGACTAAACCGGGACTAAAGATGGACTACACCAGGACTAAAACAGGGCTAAACCGGGACTAAACCAGGAGTAAACCAAGACTAAACCGGGACTAAAGATGGATTACACCGGGACTAAACCGGGACTAAACTGGGACTAAACCAGGACTAAACCAAGACTAAACCGGGACTAAACCGGGACTAAACCAGAACTAAACCAGGACTAAACCAGGGCTAAACCAGGACTAAACCGGGACTAAACCGGGACTAAACCAGGACTAAACCAAGACTAAACCGGGACTAAACCGGGACTAAACCAGGACTAAACCAGGGAGAAACTGGGTTTAAACTGGGACTAAAGCAGGACTGAACCAGGGCTAAAAAGCTGCATATTTGTCACATTAACGCAGAGATTTGTGAATTTTGTTGTCACAATCAACACTTTATCGACTCAACGTTCACAAAATGGAAGCTGGAACTGTATTTTTTAGACCTTTTTTTAGAGATTTTCTTTGCAAAACTGGGATTTTTGTTTGTTACGCTGCAGCATAGTTGAGTGTTTTTTGGTTAAAACACAAAGAAATGAAACGGGACTTAATTCTAAAACTATAATTTCTAACTCTGTGCACAGTTGCGTTGAATTTTGTAGGAAAGAAAAACATTCAGAAGGTCATTTAAAGCGACGACAACGCAAACACTTTAAGCCACGGAATACAAAATTTGACGCAAAATTATGGCGCGATTGCTTTAAATTCCTGCGTGTCTGCTAAAAGTTTGGCAAATGGTTTATTTCTCATATTTATCTCTGCGTCCCGTGGTTGTTTAAGGGTAACTTGAGCAGGGGCTGGACTGTTGCTGAATGTGGTTTTCATCAGGCTGTAAAGTGATGAGGTCATGGTCCCATATGAGGCGCATCATTAGGAGAGATCGACCGCTTCGAAATGTAGGTCAGATTTGGATCATTTCCGCCAAAATAAAGGATTTAAAACGACTACAGCCTCAGTTATTCTCTATAAATTGCACAGCTTTACATAGGAACAGTATAAAGCGGGAAAAAAGCAGTTTCAGTTTGTGTAGTGTTCGTTTTGCACTAATTAAAACTTCATATCTTTTGTTTAATCAGGTGTTCAACCCAAACACTGAGGAGCCAAAACGCTAAAACACAAATATGTCCAATTATTATGTGTCAGTTTATCAATATATTTTGCAAAGTAGTTGTAATTTACTCGCGTTCCTCGCCAGGTGAATCCTGCATAAATCTGTGTATTTCTTTAGCACTTAACTCTATATCATCGGATGCTGTCGTCGCCGTTAGACTCGCGGTTGTGGACTTTCCATCACCGTAACTCTGCCACCAATTGTGCTTTGTGTAAAAAAAGGCAGAGGCATGAGGCTCTTTAAGAACTGAGTGGAATTATAGATCATTACAGCTCGCCTAGACTTTTTTTTCTTTTTTTTTAGCCGTAAAAATCATGTTAAATGAAGTATCAGCTTGTACTTTTGCCTTTTTTCACACAACTAAATCTATTTTACATGTCTATCCATCCTTATTTTTCCTTTGATGCATCAAATAACTGACTGTAAGAATCCCGTCGGCCCCTGCGCTCTGATTGGTCGTCTTCGAGGGCGACGTCACATATTTAACCTCCTGAGCCCTGGCGTCTTCATATGAGACGACACATTTTGGGTCATCTAGGCCACAATGCAATTTTTTTAGAAGAACAGCAACAATGCAAAAAAAATCAGTTTAGAATATTTTTAAGAGTTTAGAATGTTCAGAATTTTTTTATTTATTTATTTATTTTTTTTGTAAAGTCACATGTCTCCTCCTCGTGTCTGCAGCTCCTCACACGAGACACAATTGTCCTTTCTCATTTTGTTTTTACTCTGGACAAATGTTGCTGCGTTCAGGGTCTTAAATAAATAGTTTTTGCAAATTATTATTCAATTTTTTTTGGTCAAAATGATTAAAACGTCCACATATGAGGACATTTGTTTTACATCACTTTTGTCAGAAACTACCTAATGTAAAAAATAATTCCTTGTTTTTATATAATCAGGTCCAATCAGCCCAAATAACAAAGACAAATTAATAAAGCCACGAAAGAGCTCGGGTCTGAGGAGACGTCTCCGCCGTTTGAATTTACATGAAGCACAATTGGTTGCGGAGTTACGGCGATGGAAAGTCTAACGGCGGCGATGGAGTTTAGCGTCAAAATAAAGCATTAAGTCTTCTGTCTTTTAACTTCTGCTGTCGTCTTATTGTTTGTAAAGCGTCTCTGAGTGTTCTTTTCACAAATATACTCCTCGTCGTCTCACCAGATGTAGGAGAGCATGAGCAGCAGGGGGCAGATGATCACCGCCTGCAGCACCTGCCAGTCTCCGCACAGGTACGCCACCCCGGGCAACAGCAGCTGACCGCCCAGCACCACGAAGTTAGCCACCATGGTCATGGAGAAACGCCAGCCGGGCAGGCACAGCTCGATCCCTGTAACACAGAAGGAAACGCCAGAGTCAGAGTCAGTTTATTACAGCGTTTTACTTTTGTTTGGATCATAGACTGTTTATATAATTGGACGTAGCTAACGACGTAGCTCCAAACAGGAAGTGATCATGGAAACGCGTCTGGCTCCACTGACTCTGGCTCAAAATCACCTTGTTCCCGAAAGTCACTGACACTTTTAAATCTTCAGTCGCTCCTATAATTCTTAACTTAAACTCACCAAATTTTAGCAGGAGATAAACTGAAACTTCTGACATTTTTGGCGATATATACAGTTATAAATGTTCACTTACACTTTAACTTATCATTACTTAAACTAAGGGAAGTAAAAATGACCAAATTGTTTAAAAATAATGTTTTTAAGTGTCCGCCATTTTTTTTAACTTTTATTTCATTTTTTAAAGTTTATTTCATTTTTTATTATTATCATTTGTGTCTTTTCTGCATTTTTTGTGATATATATATATTTTTTACTTTTATTTCATTTTTTTTACTTGTTTTCTGTCATTTTTTTGTGATATATACTTTTTTTAAAAACTTTTATTTCATTGTTTTATGTCTATTTCAATTTTTTTTTTATTATTTTTATTATGTGTCTGTTTTCTGTAATTTTTTAGATTTTTTATTATTATTTTTTTATAAGTTTATTTCATTTATTTATTTTATTTGCATTTCTTCTATTAACCATGCCGCCATTTTGTGTTTGTCCCTGAACAGCCCGATCCAACACACTGTGCGTCACATTTAAATCATTTCCGGCTTATGTCTCTTATTTGATCCTCAATATCACGTTTTAAGTCGTTTATTAAGTCGTCTGAGGTTTATTCACAAACATCTTTTCTTTAAGATCGTCCCACAGGAAGAAATCGGGACTAGTCGGGTCTGTGGAGATCACATAGTGCCCCCTGTCTTTGAAAAACACTTATTATTCCTTTAACGGCGTTTACGCTCGGGGCATCTCTGGTGTTAAAATGTTCATATTAATCCGCTCTACATTTTATTTTGTTATTGTGTGAATCAAGATATGAACTTTAATAACAAACAAATCAGGCAGGTCACTCCCGCTAACGTTAGCAACAGGTTTGATTGACAGCGTTGCTAAGCGTGTCCCTGTTAAACCAGCAGTGCAGATGGAAAGGGGCGTTACTTTGAACATCCTCGCTCCTGATTGGCTCTTTGGTTGCTATGATACTCAGAGTCAGAATTCCAAATATGAAACTCAGCTCCGAATTCACTCTTTAGCCTCCGCCCCAGCCCCGACTCTGCTCTGATCAACGCGACAAACCACATCCACCTGAGATCTGAGCGCTGCTTTTGACACTTTCTGTCATGGGATCATTTTACAGAGACTGGAGGACAGGAAGAGCGTCTGTGGAGCGGCGTCTGAATGTCTCCACCAGCTCTTAAACCAGGGGTGTCCAGACTTTTAGCACAGAGGGTCAGATTTGGTGATGTGAAAAGCTGCGGGCGCCGAACATTCACCCTGATCATTATTTGAACCGTTAATATTAAAGACACATGAACTATTTAATTATTTTTTTGACTTTTTATTGCAACTTTCACCTTTCAAAAACAAAATGAATTATACACAGATTATAAATATGAAAAAGTGACAGCAGCAGTTATGGAAAGAGGACACAGTTTTTCAAAAACTCAAAAATAACAAAAAAAAAAAAAAAACACAACTCAAAATTAAATGAAAAAAACAACTCAAAATAACAAAAAAAATAAAGAAAATAAACTGAAAAAAAACCCAAAACAGCAACCTAAAAATAACAACAACAAAAAATTATAAAGTGACATGAACTATTTAATTATTTTTTTTACTTTTTATTGCAACTTTCACCTTTCAAAAACAAAATGAATTATACACAGATTATAAATATGAAAAAGTGAAACATTTAATCTGTGGTTTTGATTATCACAATAAAATTAATTCACTGAGATTTTCAAATTTATTCACCAAACAAACTGAGACTGGACTGAAGCTGAGATCTGGACTGTAGTAAATGGGCCTGGTCCGGCTCAAAGACGGTGGTTTGGACGAGCAAAACGTCGCAGGTGAGTCAGTCTTGTCCTCGCTCGGTTCTTGTTAAAGTTCATAACCGAGAACTAAACAAACTCAGCGTTTTCTTAGCGAATGTTGGAATTTCTTTAAACCTGTCGTCTTTATCCGATTGCCGTTAAAAGTCGGCGAGAGCGCGACCTCGGAGCACGGCCCGGATCTGCTGCCATCCTCGGTGAAATATAATATCGTTGTAAATGTGTATTTTACGTTGGTCAACAGGGCAACGGGCCACACAGAATTATTTTTATTCCAGAGGCTGCGGGCCAGTGGAAATTTGTACACGGGCCGCAACTGGTCCACGGGCCGGACTTTGGGTACGCCTGGTTTAACCCCTCGTTCACTCCACAGCCCTGCACAGATATTTACGGACTAATAATAATCATACAAGCTTTTCTCAAGTCAGATCTCATGTAAACAGGTTGGATTATTCATGTTTTTAATCCGAAATGCAGAAATGATCGCTCTTGTACGAGCTCGAGCTAAGGCTAGGCTAATGTTACACCATAAGGCTTTATTTACGAGTGTTTTATGCATAATCACGATCAACAGTGCGATAAACCAGCGCTTCTCTCTGTATCCATCGTGTTGTTTCCAGTTAAAACCTGTCGCCGTGCTGTTGTTTTCCCGACTCTTGCAATGCATTGTGGTCCGTGCTGACCGCTCCAGTGACCACGAAAAACGGCGTGGCCCCTCCAGGGAACAGTGCGGACGTTCGGACGCAGTTACTGCACTAAACTGGTTCGAGTCGTATCTAGAAGACAGGAAGTACTTATTCTTATTACTACTTTTCCCATTTGTGCGACTTCCTGTAGATTTGAACTTGTAAATGTTTGTGCGGTTGTTGTATTTGTGCGTCGTATCAGATCTGTGGAGAGGCAGCTGCTAACAGTCTGTCTGGGAAATGTCCATGTTTAGTTCTGGTTTAGTCCTGGTTTAGTCTCGGTTTAGTCCCGGTTCAGTCCTGGTTTAGTCCCGGTTTAGTCCCGGTTTAGTCCCGGTTTAGTTCTGTATTTAGTCCTGGATCAGTCTGAGTTTAGTCCCGGTTTAGTCCTGGTTTAGTCCTGGTTTAGTCCCGGTTTAGTCCCGGTTTAGTCCCGGTTTAGTCCCAGTTTAGTCCCAGTTTAGTCCCAGTTTAGTCCCGGTTTAGTCCTGGTTTAGTCTGTTTTAGTCCTGCTTTAGTCCTGGTTTAGTCCTGGTTTAGTCCTGGTTTAGTCCTGGTTCAGTCTGTCTTCAGTCCTGGTTTAGTCCTGGTTTAGTCCTGGTTCAGTCTGTCTTTAGTCCTGGTTTAGTCCTGGTTTAGTCCTGGTTCAGTCTGTCTTTAGTCCTGGTTTAGTCCTGGTTTAGTCCTGGTTTAGTCCCGGTTTAGTCCTGGTTTAGTCCTGGTTTAGTCTGTTTTAGTCCTGGTTTAGTCCTGGTTTAGTCCTGGTTTAGTCCCGGTTTAGTCCCGGTTTAGTCCTGGTTTAGTCCCGGTTTAGTCCCGGTTTAGTCCTGGTTCAGTCCTGGTTCAGTCTGTCTTTAGTCCTGGTTTAGTCCCGGTTTAGTCCTGGTTTAGTCCTGGTTTAGTCCTGTTTTAGTCCTGGTTCAGTCTGTCTTTAGTCCTGGTTCAGTCCTGGTTTAGTCCTGGTTCAGTCCTGGTTCAGTCTGTCTTTAGTCCTGGTTTAGTCCTGGTTTAGTCCTGGTTTAGTCCCGGTTTAGTCCAGGTTTAGTCCAGGTTTAGTCTCGGTTTAGTCCTGGTTTAGTCCTGGTTCAGTCCTGGTTTAGTCCTGTTTTAGTCCTGGTTCAGTCTGTCTTTAGTCCTGGTTCAGTCCTGGTTTAGTCCTGGTTTAGTCCTGGTTTAGTCCTGGTTCAGTCTGTCTTTAGTCCCGGTTTAGTCCCGCTTTAGTCCAGGTTTAGTCCAGGTTTAGTCTCGGTTTAGTCCTGGTTTAGTCCTGGTTTAGTCCTGGTTTAGTCCTGGTTTAGTCCTGGTTCAGTCTGTCTTTAGTCCTGGTTCAGTCCTGGTTTAGTCCTGGTTTAGTCCTGGTTTAGTCCTGGTTTAGTCCTGGTTCAGTCTGTCTTTAGTCCTGGTTCAGTCCTGGTTTAGTCCTGGTTTAGTCCTGGTTCAGTCTGTCTTTAGTCCTGGTTTAGTCCTGGTTTAGTCCTGGTTTAGTCCCGGTTTAGTCCCGGTTTAGTCCTGGTTCAGTCTGTCTTTAGTCCTGGTTTAGTCCTGGTTTAGTCCTGGTTCAGTCCTTCTTTAGTCCTGATCTGCTAACAGTCTGTCTGGTTAAACAAACGTGATGCAAAACTCTGATTTGGTTAAACCACAGAGAAAACGCAGGTGACAACGCACAATTTTGTATTTGCTCCAACTCGAGCTCGACTTGAACTTTTCACACCTAAGAACCTGGATTTAGGAGAATCACCAGATCGAAACTAAAACTAAAACAGAACCAGGACGAAACTAAAATACCGAAACTGGTCTAAAGTTGAGTTTATTTGTACAGTGCAGTTCGTACACGAGGTAAGAAAAACACAACACAACAAAACACAAATAATCATCATAAAACTGACACGAAAAGAACCGTCTGAGTCTGGATTTAAACAAGTCGAGGCCTGAGTCACATCGTCAGGAAGAAAGACACGTTTAAACTGAACAAAACTGAAACACTGATCCACCAGGTTTAGTCCTGGTTTAGTCCCGGTCTAGTCCCGCTTTAGTCCCGCTTTAGTCCCGCTTTAGTCCCGCTTTAGTCCTGCTTTAGTCCTGTTTTAGTCCTGCTTTAGTCCTGCTTTAGTCCTGGTTTAGTCCTGGTTTAGTCCTTGTTTAATCCCGGTTTAGTCCCGGTTTAGTCCCGGTTTAGTCCCGGTTTAGTCCCGCTTTAGTCCCGCTTTAGTCCCGCTTTAGTCCCGCTTTAGTCCTGGTTTAGTCCTGGTTTAGTCCTGCTTTAGTCCTGGTTTAGTCCTGGTTTAGTCCTGGTTTAGTCCTGGTTTAGTCCTGGTTTAGGACACTGCTGTTGAACTATATAAACGAAATAAATAACCGGAGCGACTCAAACACACTCAGGCCGGCGGTGGCTCGTTTCGTAGAGCGCTGATGGTTCAAATTGGCGGTTTGTTCAGTCCTTGAGCAAGACACTTCACCATTTCACCCCTAATGTTTACGGAAAAGCGTATAAAAGTGCAACCAGTTAAAACATTTTGAAAACATTTACTTTATAATCAAAAACGAAAAACATTTGACGGTCTGAAGGCGATAGTTGGTCTCGTGCGTTTATCAGACAGAGGACGCGCCGAGCCTGTGGGCGACTGTGGGAACGATAAAAGACCTCCGTTGTCCTCCGTTTTCGTCTTTTTCGAATGGCACCGATTCATCCGCTCCGCGATTAGCATGCGCGCCACACACGCAGCAGCTAGCCTCCCTTTGCTAGCAATAAGAAAAAATCCCAGCGCCCGTTAGACCTTTTTTAGTCCACGTCTTTGTTCACGTTGGCTCCTGAGGAATGTCTCCAACCAGGGCTTTTCAAGGTAACAAGAGGCCGAGCACAACACAGTGGCACTTTTGGGCCGTCGGACGGGAAGAGACGGGCAGAATTTCAATTAGCGCTGGCCCCCTTCTGAGGACATGAATAATGCTTTCTGTTCTCAGTCACTATCACAGCTGGAATGACAAAGGCAATGAAAGCACAGAGTATGAACCAGCTCACCCCGAGAGATGGAGGGAGAGGAGGGAGAGGAGGAGAGGAGGAGAGGAGGAGAGGAGGGAGAGGAGCGGGGACGGTTCACTGGGCTCGAGCAGCATGGCATTGGAATTCCTCGGTTATGGAGAATGTGTCATGCGCACGGAACTGGGAATAATATGAAAGAAAGAACAAAGTGCAGTGGGAGATGGGGAGTCTGTGTTTAACTCTATCTGCTCACAGGCGCAGGAAGACGTGTGCCTTTAAATAAAAATAAATAAAAATAATAATAAAAAAAGAAAAGAAAAGAATAAATAAATAAAATAAATAAATAATAAATATTCTAAACTCTTAGAAATATTCAAAATTCAACATGTTCTTGTTGCTGTTCTTCTTCTAAAAATTTGCACTGTGGCCTGAACAACCCAAAGTATGTCGTCCACAGATGAGGACCTTTAAATAAAAATAAATAAAATAAATAAAATAAATAAAATAAATAAAATAAATGAAATAAATAAAATAAATAAAATAAATAAAATAAATAAAATAAATAAATAAATAAATATTCTAAACTCTTAGAAATATTCAAAATTCAACATGTTCTTGTTGCTCTTCTTCAAAAAATTTGCACTGTGGCCTGAACAACCCAAAACGTGTCGTCCACAGATGAGGACACCAGGTCTCAGGAGATATGAAGATATTTTGTGTTTGCGTTCGCTCGATAGTTAGAATCTTTGACACTTGTGGATCATTCTGCTATAATTTGCACATTTTAAAATCGGAATATTCATCTAAAACAACGTGATAAAAGAAATAAATCTGTTGGCTTCTGTTGTGTTAGAAAACTGCAGTGTCCGACGGAGCCGACGTCGCTGTAAATGTCGTCACAAAGAAGAATCGTGTAACTGGATTAACTGTGGATTTTTTTCGACTTGTACCCGTCTTACGAGTAGGGCTGGGTATTAATAAGAAGCTGCTGATACGATACATATCTCAATACAGTGCACTGTCCATACGATACGATATATTTCAAATTGATTCGATACGATTCAGTGAACACTTTTGGGACATTTAACGATCAACCCCATTTTCACAAAAACATTAAAACATCTTTTTATTTATCTTCCATTTATTGAAGATGAACAAACATAACAAAGTGCATTTTTTTTGTGTATTTTACCAACTACAAAAACACATGAAACTGTTCCATGTGTCAGTTTTATTCATCCAGTTTATCTGAGCTCCACATTTACATTTACGCCGAGACATGTGCAGTTTAACGACTCTAAACTATCACAACAGATCAACTAAAACAACTGTGACACTAAAAGTTTTTGTTAAACCAAAGCTAATATGAAATAAACCTGTTTTAATCGTCAAAACAGTGAATCAAATGTCAAACGTTCTGCATAAACAAGTTTCTTTCCTCTAAAGAAACCACACAAATGTAGAACTGCGACAGAATAATTTGGTAAAATCTACAAAAAAATAAAAAATAAAAATAAATACTACTGGCAATATATCGTGTGTACTGTGTCATTAAATTAAACGATACGATTTAGCAATATTTCGATATTTTTGCACACTCCTACCTACAAGTATCACAGTGGGCGTGTCCCAGTGGGCGTGTCCCAGTGGGCGTGTCCCAGTGGGCGTGTCCCAGTGGGTGGTGAAAATGGGGATTGATCAACGATGTGGCGTTTAAGGCGAGTAAAGACGCACAAACCACTCAAAAAAAAAAACTTCTAGAGAGTAAATGAGAAAGAAACAACTCTAATATGGTCTGGAAAGATTCAAACTAAAATATCAATGCGTTTGAGAAAACACGGGGCCGTTTCCTTTAAAAAGATCAGGCTTCAGTCTAGTCACATGTGAATAAATACAGCACCGGGTATAAATATTTTACCCGTTCAGCGACAGGTTGGGTGTGTTTCTTATTTTTTGTTCTTTTTCTTTATTTTTGTATTGCTTTTGTATTATTGTATTTGTTCTATTAGTTTTCGATTGTAATTGATAATTTGAAAACAATAAACTTATATATCTTGATTAAAAGCTCTGAAAAGTCCATTTTGCACGAGAGGTCTGCGTTAAAGCTGCACCGCGTAACTTTTCCGGCGTACAGGACACATACGGGTACGAGCGTTTTACTGAAAAACACCTTGACAAATTCTAACTGAGCGAGGTCACTTCTCCAGAGATCTGACCTGTAAACTAGTCGAGCGGCGTCACCTGGAGATGGAAACGCTGTGGAATATTTTACGCAAAGGAAAAACAAACCTACGTCGGAAAAGTTACACTGTAGCTTTAAGTAGACGCCATTAAACAGAGTAAAAGTATTCGTGTTTATTTCAGTATTAACACACACACTGAATTTGAGGTGTTATATTAAATAAATACTCGATATATTTATGTACATGCACCAAAATTATTATAATCAAAGCAAGAAGTAGTGACAGCAGCTGCGTGTCGTTGACCAATCAGGTGACGAGTGGGTGAGCGTCATGTGACTGGTTTGTGGCTCCTCACTTCCTGCTTTTATGTGGAAGTGAACTGGGCACTTCAGGCAAAACTACAACAGTACGATCAGTGTGACTTTTATGGCACTAACGGGAAAAACACAAAAAAAAACACAAAAAAAAACACAACTGTGACGATCTGGTTCACAAAAAAAGATTTAAAAAGTGATTTCTAGATGTTTTGTGATGCTGTTTTAAAAAAGTAAAAGTGGATCAGTGGCTTTTTTCCTCTGTTTTGAGCGACAGAGCGAAGTGAAGTTCATTAAGGATTTAAGTGTTTTTTATTACGGCATTTTTAATTTAAGTCAGATTTAGAAAAACGACTGATGATGTTGCACAGACGAGTGTCAAAATAAATCCTTTTAAATCCTTAAATCATATTATTCAAGCTTTATGACACAGACTGTTTATATAAATGGACGTAGCTAACCTGCTAGCCAACGCGTTCCAAATAGAAGTGATCATGTGTGCACTTCCTGCTCCATCGACTCTGGCTCCAAATCACTTTCTATTGAAAAACTGTGTCCCCTGTCTCTGTAACTGTAACTGCTCTGTAACCCGCTCTACATGATCCTGGGATTCATTTTTTGAGTTATTTTGAGTTTATTTTTTATTTATTTATTTTCATTATGATTTTTTTTGTTATTTTGAGGTTGTTTTTTTAGTTATTTTTATTATAATTTTTATTTTTGGATAAAGAGTAACACGGTGGGGCTTTAAATAC
This sequence comes from Periophthalmus magnuspinnatus, assembly GCF_009829125.3. Lineage (NCBI taxonomy): Eukaryota > Metazoa > Chordata > Actinopteri > Gobiiformes > Gobiidae > Periophthalmus > Periophthalmus magnuspinnatus. The sequence continues at coordinate 2,546,278 of NC_047142.1, read as the reverse complement.
AATTAGCTCAGTTAATTTAGCAGATTTAGAGTGTACAGTGGTCCCTCGTTTATCTCAGGGTTACGTTCTAAAAATAACTCGCAATAAGCGAAATCTATGAAGTATCATCTTTATTTTTTACATTATTCTCTATGTTTTTGTCTGTAAAACCCCTCACCACACACTTTATACACTTTTCTCACACAGGCGTTAACATTTTCTCACATTTCTCTCTCGTTTAAACTCTCTCAAAGTTCAAACCTTCGTAGGCGTCTTTGTCGGTGCAGAACGTTTCATCGACATTGTGGGTTTTGTCGGGGAGAAAACAAATTGCAAACGCACAGCACTTCAGAGTCACACTGAGATCCAACGTTTATGTAAATTTGTCTGAACACATTCTGTACTGGACAGGAGACACGGCACGGAGGAGACTGATGGACAATGGTCTACAGTCCAACAGCCAATCAGGACGCACGACACAATGGTCTACAGTCCAACAGCCAATCAGGACGCACGACACAATGGTCTACAGTCCAACAGCCAATCAGGACGCACGACACAATGGTCTACAGTCCAACAGCCAATCAGGACGCACAACACAATGGTCCACAGTCCAACAGCCAATCAGGACGCACGACACAACGCAAGTTCAGACGCTGCATCTTAAAACAAACGCGGCGTACTTTGCGTCGGTGGAGCCACACAATGCTACGTCTGAGCTCCTTATTCTCGCTGACCCTAATCCTTTTCCATCCCACTAGATCAGCATCCCCACAATGCACCGCTGCAGCCTCTGTCCCACTGACATCAATCTGCCCCTCCAACTCCCTGGACTTAAACACACTCTACCCTCATTTTTTCCACGTAACACAGCCACGTTTTGTTTCGTTTTAGGAGATTTTAGGGTCGAAAAGCGACTGCTGTTTGCGCTCAAGAATCAGGAAGTAATACTGAGATATTCACGGCGATAAAAGTACAAAAAAGTACACAGAGGCGACGGAAATGTCTTAAATAAAGCCCTGATCTAAAGGTTCATTGTGTACCTTTTTACGTAGGAGGTTTGCTATGTGCTCGGTGCCATGGAGATGTTATTACTTTGCCCGGAAAAGTCCCACAGTACGGCACTAAACTTTATATTGCACTTACACAAACTGCAGATGTTTTATTGCTAAAGATAAAATGACGAGAATAAACATCGGTCGCCTCGTCTTCACCGCGGCGACGGGACGTAACGAAGTAAAAGTAGTAAAGGATTGTACTTAGTTTTTACTTTTACTTCATTATTGTTGTTTGAGAGCAGTATCTGTACTTTCTACTGCGTGATATTCTTGAACAGGGAGAGCTAAAGTATTTTTAATATTTCAGGAAACGCTGAGGGTTTATTTTTAACAAGTTCAGAGTTGGAGCAAAACAAAAATATACAAGTAAAAACAGGTAGGGAAAAAAATCGATTGCGTTGTTTCTGTTCAACAAAACTCAGCTCGGATCTTTAACATCTGACGGGTTTTTATGTCTGAAAATAAGCGTGAAATACTTTAAAAATGTACTTAAAGAGTAAAAAGTCAGTGTTATAAACAGGTACTTTAAAAAATTACCTAAGTTGATTTTTTTCAGGTGATACTTTTACTTTTTCTTGAGTATTTCTTTGCTCCGGTATCTGTACTTTTACTCAAGTAACAAAACTGAGTACTTCTTCCACGCCTGCTTCACTGAGACTGACACGTTTAAAGCTATACTATGGAACATTTCAGGTTAAGACTCGATCGTAGTGCAAGTTTAAATACATTTTTGGCTAACGGACGACACGATAGCTTTGAAATTTGCACGTTTTTAATGACATTACACATTACAAACTTCATAATCACCCCCCAAAAAATTTTCAAAACAACAATAAGAACGAGAAAATCCAATCCCGCTTACGACGTTGTTACCACGGATACCAACATTAGCCACGATGACATCACCAGCCCGTAACCAATTAGCCCGATAATCTCTAAAGAAGATTTGTGCGTTTCGCTGACTACGAGAAAGTGTCTGAGAAATCCTATTGTTCCAAAGATGAAAAAGAAAAAACCCACGTCTGACCGCTGTGAGCACTTAGCCGAACCCGCAGGCTAATGCAGCGACCTTTTACAGTCACATGACCTCTCAGACCACTCACGGGAGGCGGGGGGGCGATACCCGGGGCGCAGACGGACGGGGCGGGATTGGGAAAAACACTCTTTCCATGAAGGGATGTGTTTTTCTTTAAAGATTGTTTACAGCACTTAGGAACACGCACGAGGGTTTGAGAAACGCCTCCTGCTCGTTTGTGTTTCAACTTTTATAAACTTAAAATGGAGGTAAATTTAAAAATGAGAGAAAAATATAGTTTAAAGGTGCTAAATTACGCAAAATTGACTCTTTAAACTGTGATATAATGTTGTTACCTCCTCAAAAACAGACCTGGAGTTGTGTTTTTTTGTTTCATTCACACATGTTTAACACACACAGTTCTTGTCTCAAACAGAAAACACTCTGTTCCACCTTGTGATGTCATCATGTGGTGATACAGGAAGTGCTCCGCTGTGTTTTTAAACTCCACACAGCTTCACTAGAATCATTTGGATGATTTCAGCTCATGGAATTTTCACTTATCTCTACTGAACTAAAGGAGCTGTTAACTGGAAAACTAAAACTTCATGACATCACAAGGTGGAACAGAGCGTTTTGAGCTTTAGAGAAGCTTAATACAGCGGTTTTCTCTCCTAAAGGTTCAAATTTGTCAAATATCAGCTCAGAGTTCATCCTGCACAACACAACAGGAAAAACTCATCATCAAATATCCAACTTTTATATTTATGACGACGACCAGGGTCCTAAATTTGACAAAACTGACTTTTGTGAACTTTAAATCATGTTTTAATGTTGTTACCTCATCAAAAACAGACCTGGAGTTGTGTTTTTTTGTTTCATTTATCATTAGTCTGTATATTTCCAAAGCTCAAAACGCTCTGTTCCACCTTGTGATGTCATGAAGTGGTAGTTTTCAAGTTAACAGCTCCTTTTTACCTTTAGTTCAGTCGAGATAAGTGGCAATTCCACAGCTTTAATTAGAAATGATCCAAATGATTCTAGAAATGAAGGTGTGTGGAGTTTAAAAACACAGTGGAGCACTTCCTGTATCACCACACGATGACGTCACAAGGTGGAACAGAGTGTTTTCAGTTTGGGAGAAGAAATCTGAAAGCCTAAATCTGCAGGTTTGTGTGTTAAACATGCGTGAAAGAAACAAAACACAACTCCAGGTCCACTTCATTCATATATTCACTGTTTGCCGAGAGCGGGATTTGAACCACTAACCTTCAAACCAGTGGGCAAATGCTCTACCAACTGAGCCACTTTACATGTTTGTAGACTTTTAGTGCAATTTAGATTCAACTGAGGGGTTTCGGAGGCTGCGGTGGTTGGATTATCAGCAGCTCTTAAGATAAATCATCTAATCATAAAGCGTTTCAACCTCCGAGAACCAGGAAGTGCACTGTTAGCATGTTAGTTATTGCTATCAGCTGTGAAAAGCTCTTTTAAACTCATCTCGGTTAATAATTAGCGTGCTCAGAATGCATAAAGTAGACGAGAAACAGCTTTGGACCACCGCAAATGTCTAAAATCACCTAGAGTAGCTCATTTTCAGCTCGTTTTTAAGACCGTGAAAATCCCGTAGAGCGGCTTTAAGATCTAAAAAGCCGTGATATAAAAAGACAATCCCTGGCGCTTTAAGAGTAAGTGTCATTCATAACACAACGCTCCGTATCTTTTGTGATTCTGACCCGGGTGAGTGACTGCGTGTGAACTCCTGTGGGGCTGTTACATCAGTGCTGTGCTTTATATAACACAGGTGCAACGAGAAAAAAAGCAGTGAACCGGAAGTCAACGGTTATTTTTACTACAACTTCCACTTAAATACTTCAGAATAACTTTAAAAAACTGCAGTATTGTTGTGATCACACGAGCTCAGACTACTTTAAGGAGTCAGACCAGTTCAGTTTTGTCAGGGATGGTGTCGTGTTTATACCTTTGTTTTGTCTCGCGTGAAGTGGAGCAAAAAAAACACACATTTTTTGTTATTTTGAGGTTGTTGTTGTTTTTTTGTTATTTTGACTTTTTAAAATATTTTTTTAGTTATTTTCATTATGATTTTTTTTGGTATTTTGAGGGGTTTTTTTTAAGTTATTTTTATTATAATTTTTTTTTGTTATTTTGACTTTTTAAAATATTTTTTTTGTTATTTTCATTATGATTTTTTTGTTATTTTGAGGTAGTTTTTTTTAGTTATTTTTATTATAATTTTTTTTTGTTATTTTGAGGTTTTTTTTGTTTATTTTCATTTTTTTGTTATTTTGATTTTTTTTTTTTTGTTATTTTGAGTTTTTTGTTATTTTGACTTTTTATTTTTTTGTTATTTTTATTATAAAAAAATCGGACGCTATAAAGCCGCATTGCCGCACATCGTCTTACATAAACACGCCGCTTCAGCCCAATCCTTTTTCGGTTAAAAAATAATAAAAAAAATGTTTTGTTTTGTATTTCCCCCCCCCCCAAAAAAAAAATGTATACAACCAAACTACATTAAAAGTAAGAGCAAGAAACACATTTAACTGAATAAATGCAAGATAGATTTGGTAAAGCAATACTGCGGAACATTCCAATGCCGCAACAAAGCCGTAACATCTCCATGGCAACCCAACATAACGCACTTTTACAGTTGTGTAGTTGTTCTTATATATTGTCCTGTCTCAACTCTGACAAACACAAAACTCTGACAACTTTTTTCACGGCAGATGTTAGTTACGTTCAACATCCTCGCTCCTGATTGGCTCTTTGGTTGCTAGGATACTCGTGGTCAGAATTCCTTGGATGCGGAACTCAGCTGCTAATTGCTAACTGCTAGCCTCGACGAGCTTCATTTGACCGGAGCTGAACGCTGTGGGTGACGTCACACTCTTTACACAGTCTATGGCTACAGCCCAACCCAAAGGTCATAGGTCATCCTGCAAAGCGCTGACTCCCATGTGACCGAACACTAAACCGCCACATGTCATCCATCTATGTAAATTGAGTGAGCCGATGTTTTATGGCTAACACTCGTACGATTATGGAGCTATAAATTCAATACAAACTGTCCAAAGTGGAGCGCTGCGTTAGCTACAGGCGCTATATTCGCCACCGCCGCTGCAGGCTAAGCGTTTAGCGTGGCCAGCTCCATGTCCAGCCCTGACCTCAATCCACTGCAACTCCTCTGTGGAACGAGGAGGAAGATTACAACAGGAGCTGAAACTGAAAGTAAGACAGGAAAGAATGTGAGCTACAATATGAAAAAAACACAAAAACCGACGGAACAAGTCATATTTACAACTGAAAGAAGTAACGTAAAGATTAAATGGATTCTTTAGCTTCAAGTCATGTTCTAATGGTGTAAACGCATCAAAAACAGACCTGGAGTTGTGTTTTGTTTCACTCACACACGTTTGAGTAACTCTTTATTTTTAGACGGTCTACATCAGGGGTGTCAAACACATTTTCACCAGCAAAACTACTTTTTTAACTTGCTAATTAACTGTTTATGTATTTATTACTTATTCAAGTTACAAATATTACACATGCATTTGCCAAGATGTAAAAATATGTCTGTGTAACTCGTATCTCCTGGTAAAATGACAGTTTAAGACCATCATAGCTTTGAATTTACCCTGTCGAGGGCCACATAAAATGATCTGGAGGGCCATATTTTGCCCGTGGGCCTTGAGTTTGACACATGCGGTCTGCAGCTACAGCCCAAAACGCTCTGTTCCACTTCAGGTTTGCTCCCTTTTTACCTTTTATTTGGCAATTCCAGAAGTGAAATGATCCAAATGATTCTAGAAATGAAGGTGTGTGGAGTTTAAAAACACAGCGGAGCACTTCCTGTATCACCACATGATGACATCACAAGGTGGAACAGAGCGTTTGAGAGCAGAACTCAGCTTAAATGTGCAGGGTTTGTGTGTTGAACTTGTGTGAATGAAACAAAACATTAAGAACAGATCAGAAAATAGAATAATATAAGCTCTTTAAAATGCATTTGACAGATTAAAGAACCAATTTCACTAAAACGTAAGATTATAATTATAAGTTATAATTAATTTGTTTAGTTTATCATTTTACTTCCTCTGTAAACGCAGTCAGTAAATACACAGAGCCAATCCCACAGCTGTTACCAAGCAACAGTGTTAACAAGGCCCAAAATTACACAATAGTTTTGATTAAACTAATAAAAACGGAGGACTACGCCTTTACTTTGTTTAATCGTGCAGAAAAATGAGTTTGTCGCGTGTAAACTAAACTGTTCCTCCATTTTGAATTGGAGTTTCAGTGTTAATAAAAGATCTTCAGCGTCAGAGCTCAGTTACTTCCTGTATTTTTCCGCTTTTTTCCCCACAAAATGCCACTTTTCTGATGTAAAACTATAATAAAAACATCCAAATAAATCAAATAATAATTCAAAAAACACAAAAAAAACCTGCAACACGCATTTTAAGATCCACTGCTGACCAAAGAGCGACGGCGAGCGCGGCGGCGTCAGCGAACACGACTGTCTTAATCAGGAGCCGATGAGCCGTGACGCGTTCGAGGCCGCCCCAACGCATCGGAAAACGCTCAATCCTCGGAACACGTCAAAAGAAACGCAGGACAAAAGCACGAACACGATTTTAATGAGAACAAAGTCTGTGAAATGTGTCGAAAAACTTCAAACGCAGCGAAGAAATAATGTTTTTTTTGTTTGGACAATAAAAAAACTCAAAAATCCCAGGGTTAATACGATCAGTTAAAGCGACACGTGTGATTTACGGTGTTGATCTGTGTGGAGGAGAGCCGTAAACAGCTGCAACTCAAGAGCAGCAGATACGGAGATATGTGAATGTGATACGAGCGTGTCCCGCGGCGCTCGGATCACAGTTTGATGATGTTAATTTTAATTTCTGGCTGTCGGTTTGTGTCTAAACGACGACGCACAACTGTCGATTTTACTCTACAAGTTTGTGTGAGGAAATAAACGGACTATAAAAGGCAAATTAAGCTTAAAAATATAACATTCTGACACTAAAAATATGAAAAAATGCCTGTTATTACAACCAAACGCAAAGGAGACAAGATTAAGCGTAAGGTTTGAGGTGTTGCTCAAGGACACAACAGCAGCAACAGCGGGAATTTACCTGCCGACTCCTCTAAATACTACAAATAATCAACAAAGTAAAATATTTGCCAAAAAAAAACTATATAAACCATAGTTGTTTGCCAGTAGCTCAGTTCGTCGAGCGTTTACTCACTGATCTAAAGGTTCAGGGTTCAAATCCCGCTCTCACAGATGAACACTGTTGTTGTTGTTGTCGTGTCCTTGGGCAAGACGCTTAACCCACCTCGCTTCTAGTGTCTGCACAAATGTAATTATAGTGGTTTATCGCGCGGGTCACGTTCTAAAAATAACCCGCAAAAGTATCAGCTTTATTTTTTACATTATTCTCTCTGTTTTTGCTGTAAAACCCCTCACCACACACTTTATATACTTTTCTCACACAGGCGTTAACATTTTCTCACATTTCTCTCTCGTTTAAACTCTCTCAAAGTTCAAACCTTCGTAGGCGTCTTTGTCGGTGCAGAACGTTTCATCGACATTGTGGGTTTTGTCGGTGGAGAAAACAAATTGCAAACGTACAGCACTTCAGAGTCACACTGAGATCCAACGTTTATGTAAATTTGTCTGAACACATTCTGTACTGGACAGGAGACACGGCACGGAGGAGACTGATGGACAATGGTCTACAGTCCAACAGCCAATCAGGACGCACAACACAATGGTCTACAGTCCAACAGCCAATCAGGACGCACGACACAATGCATGTCTTGTCAACAGAAATGATAGAAGTTAAAATGAAGGACATAGATTTATTGTACAAACTTGTTTCTCTCTCGACTCCTTTTCCTCACAATAAAATGCCAGATTTTTTTCTTTTTTTTTTTTGCACACGGCTCTTGTACAAATTTGCACTGATGAATGTTTTATAGTGAGACGGGGCCGTGGAGCGTTAAAGCACAGTTCTACTTTTACACTACAATTTATACTAGGAAGAAATAAACCAGACAATTTACAAGAGAAAAAAAGTTGGGTAATGCAGCTTTAAATGTGACATCATAAAATACAATCTTTGGATCATTATAAGCACAGTTTGGTTTAATAAGTTTAGTCTTTTTTTTAGAGTCTTTTTTTTCCAGATGCAAAACAGTAATAGTAATAGTTATATTATGCAAAATTTACTCTTTTAATTTTTTATTTATTTTTTAATAAATTAAGCAAAATATATAATGAAATCAATATACAAAGTGATTACATAAAGAAGACAATTGACATATAATAAAATAAATAAATAAAGTAATAATAATAATAAAATAATAATAATAATAACAAATTTAAAATAAATTAATAAAAATAAAAATAAATTGACTGTTTTTTAATTGTTTATATATATATATATATATATATATATATATATATATATATATATTTTTTTTTTTTTTTTATTAAAGTTTTAATTAAGTAAAAAAAATATATAATGAAATCGATATACAAATAATTACATAAAGAAGACAACGGACATATAATAAATTAAATATATAAAAAATATATAATAATAATAATAATAATAATAATAATAATAATAATAATAATAAAATTAATTACAAATAAATAAATACAACTAAAACTAAATTGACTCTTTTTCAATTGTTTTAATTTTTTTTATTTATTTATTTATTTTTATTAAAGTTTTTAATAAGTAAAGCAAAATATATAATGAAATCAATATCGGGGTTCAGGTAACATCCCCTATACTTGAATATTCACTTGTTTGTCAAAGTATTCAAGAAACACATCCATATCAAGTGAAAAACGTCGACTTTCCCTCTAAGTTCACATTTGATTTTTTGTAGTTGGACATGTTTCATTATGTCCTACAATAGATTCATGTAAATTGGAGTTTTTTTTGTTTCCAATTCAATAAAATAAATCTTCTGATCAATAATGTTACAAATTTGACAAATTAGGACCGAACTGCACTTGACAAAATCGACTCTTCTGAGGTTTAAGACGTGTTTTAATGTCATTACCTCCTTTTCTAGTCGATTTCTTTCTGTTTTTATCAGCGACGGCTCAAAGGTCTGATGTGGGACTTCACCCGGGAATGTGGCCTGACAGTATAAAGTTACGTCAGGCGTAAACAGAAAACATGCGTGTTTACTCAGGCTGACGAGTTTATGGAGAAGAGGTGGAGTGAAAAACAGACGGAGGGAGAACGGGAGGAGGAGGAGGACGTCTGCACACGAGTATCTGAGCGTGCACAAAAGAGAACTTTAACCCCGGAACAGAGCGCACTCCAGAATCCATCTGTCAAACCGTAAGAGGAGACGACGGGGCCTGCGCCGCTTCTACGCCAACGAATTACAGTCCAATTTGTGCGATAATATCAACAAGGACGAAGAGAGACATGATTATGCTAACGCTAACCTTCTTTTGCGTTTGAGTTGTGTTTTATTTCTGAAAAAAGTAGCTTAATCATCACTAATATACATGCTAACTTTCCATCGCTACACAACTTTATGGATGGATCGTTTAATAAATATAACAGAAGCGCTTTGTCGTAAAAAATAATAAAAAAAACTTCAATTTGTTCATATCAACGACAAATATACGATTTGTTTTGCTAGCGTTTAGTTTTAATAACAGTTTGCATGGATGGATAACGTAATAACTATAATGTAATTGTTTTGTGCGCTCGTACCAACAGGGAAAATATAAAAATATACATATGATTTATTTATTCTGTGAGTGTTTGAGCGTTTACGTTTTTTTTTTTTTTGCGATAACAGAACTGCTTTGTGCAAGAAAAAGGTGAGATTCTGCAAAATGAGTGTCCCGTTTTTGTTGTTTTTGTACAAACACGACAGACAATCTATGGAAAGAATGAAATACTGCAGTACTGTGGTGGAAGATAACAGAGTAAAGGTAGTAAAGTACATTTAACAGTAGTACTTTTTACTTTAGGACATTTGAGAGCAGTATCTGTACTTTCTACTCCACTACATTTTTCATAGCAGAATATTTAGTGTGGCCCCCTAAGATGATTTTACCCAGGCCCCAGAATTTGCCGTTTACGCCCCTGCTCCTATTTTGAGTAAAAGTACTTTTTATCTGATTTGACGGAGTATTTTTACCATGTTCTGACTAAAGTTTTCGAGTTCAAGCTTCAGATTTGAGCAAAACTAAAAGAAAAACACAAAATTCAGAAGAAAAATTAAGAAGCTGATTTGTATTTATGTTTTATTTTACTCTTAAAGTACATTTTTAAACAGGTACTTCAATACTTTTACTTAAGTAGATCTGTTCATTTGATACTTTTACTTTTTTACCTTTTACCTGTGTATCTGTGCTTTACTTAAGTACATTTCACAGTGAATACTTTTTACTTTTACTTTTCAGTCCTGTTCAAAAATGTAGTGGAGTAGAAAGTACAGATACTGCTCTCAAATGTAGTAAAGTAAAAGTAAAAAGTACTTTTCATTTGATTCGAGGGGTTATTTTTATCGTTTTCATGGAAACATCCTGACTAAAGTTTTTAAGTTTAAGCTTCGGCTTCGAATAAAACAAAAATAAACACACAAAACTCGTAAGAAAAATTAAAAACGGATTCGTGTCGTTAATGTTGAACAAAATATGTGTCATTTTTAAATCAAAATCACTGCATTTACACTTGAATAAATGAACAACACTTTTACTTTTTACTCTTTTAGTACATTTTTAAACAGGTACTTAAATACTTTTACTCGAGTAACTTTTCATCTGTGTATCTGTACTTTTACTTAAGTAACAAAACTGAATATTTCACAGCTCAGCTCACATAAAAACTGCATCCACGTTTTATTTTGACTTTGTTTGGTACAAAGAACAGGGACAAACATCACAAACTGTTTCGTTATTACAACAGTTTGAGATGTGCTGAAGTTTAAGTAAAGTTTGGATCTAACTTCTCTCAGTTTTTCCCCTCGGCGCCTGGACTGAGACTTTGCCAGAGCCTGAGTCCAGTGAGATATAAACGTTCACCATCATCTGCACTTTTACACCGGGGTCACACAGCAGGAAACTTTAGACCATTATTTGGCACCGAGTTCTGCCGGATGTGAGCGACAGTCTGCACTTTGATACGGCTTAAATAAAACATTTGACTCATGTTTTAATGGACGACTGGGGTTTAATATATACAGGAGTTAATAAGTTCTCTTCTTCCCACTTTTTTTGAGGTTAAATAATGAAAAATATGTGAAATGTGCATTCAGTGTGTTCATTAATCTGCTTAAAATAACTACATAAAAATAAAATGATAAAATAAATAAATAAAAATACAATAATACAAATTAAATAAATTAAATAAATATAATAAATAAAAATGAAACAGTAAAAATAAAATAAATATATTAAAATAAAAATGAAATAATAAAAATAAATAAATACATAAAAATAAAATAATAAAAAATGTAATGAATAAAAATGAAATAATACAAATTAAATAAATTAAATAAATATAATAAATAAAAATGAAATAGTAAAAATAAAATAAATATATTAAATAAAAATGAAATAATAAAAATAAATAAACACATAAAAATAAAATAATAACAAATGTAATGAATAAAAATGAAATAATACAAATAAAATAATGAAATATATTAAATACAAATAAAATAATAAAATAAATATAATAAATAAAAATGAAATAATAAAAATAAATAAATAAACTGAAAAGTTACAGCAGTGTCCAGCAGAATAACATGGCTATACAGCAATTTAAAGAAAGAAACGTAGCTTTTCAAAACGGGGATGAAATATACTGCAATAAGACCCACATGTCTGCAGCAACAGCTTTTTTATTATATATTATCAACAAAATCAATACAGCCTCATGTCCAAATGAACCAACGCCGCGACACAATCAAATGAGCCTTAGTTAAACACACACATATTAGTTATTGAGCAGCAAGAACATCCTCCAGAAAAATGTGGATGGACTAAAAGAGGAGGAGCTTCCCTGTAGTTTTTATTTCACGTCGCACCTTCACAGTTTACAGTCCACAGGTTCATCACATAAAGTCTATTTCCACGTGGGCACTGACCCTCGCACACGATTCACTCAAAAACGGCCAAAACGGGCTGTTTACTTTCTCCGACTTTTTGGGTTTTATTGAGAAAGAAGCTCGAGCCACAAGAGGAGGGGACAGAACGAGGGGGAGGGGTTTTCCGAGAGACGCCAGCGCACGAGCCTCACGCCACCGGGTCAGGAGAGCAGAGAGGCGGGACGTTTAGACAAATAAGAGATCGTTTAAAGTGTATAAAACTGTACAGAGCGTGTTTGAAACATCATTCCTATTTTTGTACCTGTTTTCAATGGAAATATATGGGTTGGATTTTTGTTTTTTTTGTTTTTAATATTTGTTTTCAGCTTGAGATCTGAGGAGTGTGGCTGGAGTGAAGGTTGGCGGCGCTGAATTTACAACAAAAATAAAATAAACTTGCGTAGTATGTTGATAGTAAGTAGAATTATTTGAATATTGTCAGGAAAATCACAAAAATATATCAAGATTTGCACCGTTTTTCTCAATATCGTCCAATCAGCACAGTGTTAAAGGCTCATATTACGCTGTTTTAAGATCTACCGTATTTTCCGGACGATAAGTGTCACTTTTTTCATAGTTTGTCGTTGGTGCGACTTATACTCAGATGCGACTTATATGTGAAATTATTCAAATATATCATTTCACATCTAGACTTGTACCAGTTTCTACTCCTCCTGAACCACTGAACATTTAAAATTTCAACATTACGGTGATTTAAAAGACAAAGAGAAACTGAACAAAAACGCCCCTAAAACAAAACGGTAAAATGTTCAGAAGCGACACCGAGGATGAAGAATTTAATGGATTTATTGATTTGTAGTGAGATCCAGAGTAAACTTGTTGTTGTTTTTTCTGCTTTATTTATCTGATTAACTGTTAATATCTTACGTTAACAAACCAGACACGTGTTCAGTTCTGTCTGTGCTTCATGGAGCTGAATAAATATAAATGTGTTACGTTAGCGTGATGTACTGATATTCAGCCTGTCGTTCCACATTTTATTATTATTATTATAACTTGACTTTAAAGTTAAAATGTCTGTTCTTGGTCTTGGATTTTGTAACATAAATTTCCCCAAAAATGCGACTTATATATGTTTTTTCTTCATTATTATACATTTTTCACTAGTGTGACTTATACTCCAGAGCGAAGTATAATCTGGAAAATGTGGTATGTTATGTTGTTGTTTCCTCATCACAAACTGAAAACACTCTGTTCCACCTTGTGATGTCATCATGTGGCGATACAGGAAGTGCTCCACTGTGTTTTTAAACTCCACACACCTTCATTTCTAGAATCATTTGGATCATTTCAGCTCCTGGAATTGTCGATCTATAACTGAACTAAAGATAAAAGGAGCTGTTAAAACCTGCTGAAAACTACCACTTGATGACATCACAAGGTGGAACAGAGCATTTTGAGCTTTGGAGATGTAACAGATGAATAATAAATGAAACAAAACACAACTCCAGGTCTGTTTTTGAGGGGGAAACAACATTCTGACAATCTAACAGCCAAAACGCTCAAAAGAGTCAATTAAGCGTTTTATAGACAAAGAAAATCTCATAATGAATCCTCCATTTTGACGATTCCTGAGTCCTAACGTTGGAATTGCTCGTCTACACTTTAGATTTACCGTTTTCCCCCAGATCTAACGGCGCCCCCTACCCTCTCATCGCTTAGATTCAATATTTGTTCTTCAGAAACTCTCACAAATACGATTCCCAAACCCTCACAACAAAGACGCACCTGCAGCATCCATCACCTCGTGTCTCGCCAGCGCGTCTGAGATGAACGCGCCCGGGCGGGGACAGCGGGGGGCGCCGTGGAGAGAGACGTCTGCTCATTAAGGACGACCGGCGGAGGGAGGCGTACGTCGGCGATCACTGAGTCTCCACAGAACGACGACGTCAAAGAGAAAGAACGGACACGACGCGACGATGCAGAGCTCACAAAAATGGATCATTTTGGACCTATTGTCTGTTTAAACAAACGAGGGGCTGCCACGCGCTCGTCTCTGGTCGCTTTGCTTGGAATATTCCGCAGTGTAGCTTTAAAATTCTCCATGAAGACGAGTAACAGATGCAACAAAGTCAAGTTACAAAGTCTGTCACGATGTCACGATGTACTGATGAATGAAATATACACAATAAACGATAATATTGAACCTAACTGATTAGCTCGCCCCCAAAAAACATTGTTAAAAATCATAAAGTGCAATAAAAAAGCTGCAGAATAACACTTTAATATTAGTTTGTGTTTATAAAGAGTGATAGAAGTTATTTATTCAAACGACTACAGCTCCAATCTTAGAAAAGGGCAGAAAAAATACAAAATATTCCCACAAATGCGAAGAAATTGCAAACACGATGAATCTAAAGCTCCAAAAAATATAGTTTAAATCATAGTTTGAATAAAGAAGTCGAACCTACAACTTCACGCAAAACATGGAATTTTTGGTGTTTTCGAAAAAGATGTGGAAAAAAAAAGATGTACGTATAGAATCTAATCCTGCTCCTCTCAAAATATCAGATTCATTGTTGTAAATTTTCTAACCACAAACCCAAACTTCCTGTATTTAAATCCCTTCTGTCGTCTTATAGAATTTCTTTAAACTATTGTTCAAACCCAAAAGCTGAAAACAAATGCACTTTGCACAGAATTTGGAATTTAAAATGTACCACAGTATTTATTTTTTTTTACGTTTGTTTAATATTTTTGCACATGCCGTAAAAATCCAATGTAATTTAAGGTAATACTTAAGCCTCTTGCATCGTTCACTGTTTATATATTTGTAAATTTGTAATAAATTCATAAAAAAAATAAATAAATGAAACAAAATTGAAGCTCATCGTGGCTGGAGCAGTTACAGCGGCGAATATGGACTTGAGTTTCATATTTGGAATTATGACGAAGAGTATCATAGCAACCAAAGAGCCAATCAGGAGCGAGGCTGTTGAAGGCAACGCCCCCTGTTAAACCAGCGATGCAGGCGCTTAGCAACGCTGTCAATCAAACCTGTTGCTAACGCTAGCGGGAGTGGCCTCGGGGAAAGAAGGACCTGATTTGTCTGTTATTAATGTTCATATCTTGATTTACGAACAAAATAGTGAAATAAAAACCCCAGGATCATGTAGAGGGTTAATACGAACATTTAAGACCAAAATGAGTCTGAAGAAGCAGAGACAGAGAGAGAGGACTTCAAAAAATAAATAAATAAATAAACAAACTCATAATAAATAAATAAATCAATAAAAAATCTAAATAACAAAAAAAGAAAAAAGAAAATAAAGAAAATAAACTAAAAAACAATAACCTCAAAATAACAAAAAAAATTATAGTAAAAATAACTTTAAAAAAACAAACTCAAAATAACAAAAAACAAACAAAATCTCAAAATAACTCAAAAAAAAAAAACCCCAAAAAAATAAAAAAAAATTAAAATATAAACTCAAAATAACAAAAAAAAAAATTAACCCCAGGATCATGTAGAGGGTTAATACGAACATTTAAGACCAGAATGAGTCTGAAGCAGCAGAGACAGAGAGGGGACAGTTTAAAAAAAACAAAAAATCTACTCAAAATAAAATTAAAAAACAACACAAAATAACAAAAAAGAAAAAGAAAATAAACTAAAAAAAACAACCTCAAAATAACAAAAAAAATATATTAAAAATGACAAAAAAACTCAAAATAACAAAAAAATATATATTAAAAATAACACAAAAAAACACACAAAAAAACCCTCAAAATGACAAAAAAAAACAACAACAAAAAAAACTCAAAATGACGAAAAAATAAATAAAATCTTAAAAAATAATCTCAAAATAACTCCAAAAAATGAACCCCAGGATCATGTAGAGGGTTAATACAAACATTTAAGACCAAAATGATGAGTCTGACAGCAGCAGGTACAGAGAGAGGAGACAGATTTTACATAGAAACTGAATTGAAGCCAGAGTCAATGGAGCAGGAAGTGCACACATGATCACTTCCTGTTTGGAACACAGCGGCTAGCAGGTTAGCTACGTATACAGACCACCAACCAACTTTTACTGAACGATACGTCGGTGTAGTAATAACTGTGACAAGTCTATAAGTTACAAGTAAGATCTGTGGAGTAGAGCTGCACGAGGTTCTGGTCTTTTTAACACATCTAGGCCTAACTGAATAAATGCAAGATAAGCAGTTTTTATTGCCAAACTCTAGAACATTTCAGGCAATGAAATAACGACTTCATGTTGAGACAAGACGGTGAATTCAGTTAAAATAAAACAACATCGTGATTCATGTTTTCCCGGCGTCTTTAAAATCTCTTATATTACGCAAAACGGACTCTTGTGAGCTTTGAGTCGCGTTATAAAGCTGTTACTCCTCAAAAACAGACCTGGAGTTGTGTTTTGTTTCATTCACACATGTTCGACTCGCACTTTATTATTAGTCTGAGCTCAAAACGCTCTGTTCCACCTTGTGATGTCATCAAGTGGTCGTTCAAGTTAACTCCTCCTTCTTTTCAAGTTTAGTTCAGTCAAAATTGGCAACTCCGGGGCTGAAATTCATTATCCAGATGATTTTAGTGAAGATGTAGGAAGTTTAGAAACACAGTGGTGCACTTCCTGTTCCCGTACCGCCACACGATGACATCACAAGGCGGGTTATATTTGTGACGACGAACGACATCATCACAAATCGGACACAATTTTAAGACGTCAACAAAACTATAAGCCGCTCCTGAAAGTTCATTCTTCACTGTGATTGGCTTAATCCACCTGTCACTCACTCAGAGCACGACCAATAGGAGGAGACGATGGTGGAACGTGTCTGTTTTGAGCAGAAATAAAGCAGGAATCGCACGATATTCAATACGATTCGATCAAAAAAAAAGCAGCACTTCTTCACAAAAATGAGCTCAGGACGGGGTTTTAAGCGCACGTCACCGACCTCTACGACCACAGCAATTAAAAGTAAAACTAGAAGCTGCACGACGGCGCTGTGCCAGACACGCCGCCAGCTCAGGGCTTGTTATCTTGGCGTATGTCACCAGAGGTATAATACTCCCTAATGAGGGTTCATTTCTGCGGGTACAGGGTTATTTACTGACGATGAATAAACCCGTGTCAGAGCTCCAGCCTCCTGCCTCTTCTCACAGTCTTGGGCGACTTCAGGTTACTCCAAAAAAAACATAAAACTACCTCCACCCGTCCTCCACCTCCACCCGCCAGCAGAAATATGTTTGTACAGTTTTATATTTGGATGCGAGAGCGAGAGATTAACACTAGTCCACGTTTTCTGAGGTTCACGATGACACAATTACAGACAGATATTGCTCTAGTTATTGCTCCAATAGGCAAAGGGAGTTTATTTGTACAACGCAACTGGTACATGAAGTAATTCCTTTGGTCGATCGTCGTTTCAGTTCGCTGCGCCCGACGACTGGAACAATCTACGAAAAACTCTAAAACTTAGTACTATGAACTATCAACTCAATAAAATCTACAGTACGTGACCAATGTACTTGTACTTGTAAACTCCGCTCACCCATGTGTATATATGTAAATAGTGGAAAATAGTAAGTGTCTTAGTGTAGTTGTGTTGTTGTTGTGTCTTGTCTTTGCCTGTATGTGGGTTATTCTGTTGTATGTTGAAATTTCTGCTTCTTGTCCAGGTCGTCGTTGAAAATGAGAACCTAACCTACCTGCTAAAATAAAGGTTAAATAAATAAATAAATAAATTCAGTCATATGTACAGCTAAACAGAACTGTACTGCAGATAAATCCATGTGTTTGTCTCCAGTAGATTAGACGACTGTAATGTCCTGATCACTGGACTCTCCAAACGAACCACAGAACAGAACATCCAGAACATCCAGAACATCCAGAACATCCAGAACATCCAGAACATCCAGAACATCCAGAACACTGCTGCTCGGGTCAGGACTAGAACCAGGAAGTACGAGCACATGTGTCCTGTGGCTCAGAATAGACCAGGACTAAAACAGGACCTACCCAGGACTAAACCAGGACTAAACCAGGTCTAAACAAGGTCTAAACCGGGACGAAACCGGGACTAAGCCAGGAATAAATGAGGACCAAACCAAGACTAGGCCAGGACTGAACCAGGACTAAACCAGGACTAAACAAGGACTAACCGGGACTAAACCAGGACTAAACCAGGACTAAACGGGACTAAACCAGGACTAAACCAGGACTAACTGGGACTAAACCAGGACTAACTGGGACTAAACCAGGACTAAACCAGGACTAAACCAGGACTAACCGGGACTAAACCAGGACTAACCAGGACTGAACCAGGACTAAACCAGGACTAAACCAGGACTAACTGGGACTAAACCAGGACTAAACCAGGACTAAACCAGGACTAAACCAGGACTAAACCAGGACTAAACCGGGACTAAACCGGGACTAAACCGGGACTAAACCAGGACTAAACCAGGACTAAACCAGGACTAAACCGGGACTAAACCAGGACTAACCGGGACTAAACCAGGACTAAACCAGGACTAAACATGTTGAATCAGTGTTTGTTTTGTTCAGTTTAAATCTGTCTCACTTCCTGAAGATGTGACTCAGGCCTCGACTTTGACGATGTTTAAATCCAGACTCAAACTGTTCTGTTTATCTGTGCATGTGACTGAAAGGGGTTTATTCTGCACTTTTCTCTTTTAATGTTAATTCTCTGATGATTATTTATGTTTTGATTCGTTTTATTATGATTTTAATGTCTTTCTTATTCTGTAAAACACTTTAAATCACTTTATATCTGTATTGCGCTGTATAAATAAACTCTCCTTCGCCTAAAACGAATTGACACCAGCGCAGAACGTGACTCTTTTCAGCATTATTTCCTCGTCGCGTTCTACATTCCTTCAGAATTCTGTTGAGATGTTGTTATCTTAAGCGGAGCACGTTTAGGGTTTTCCTTCGGCGTTGGCAGGTCTGTGCACGTCCTGGGTGTGTGTCAGTCCGGGGCTTCTTCGCTCACAGACAGTAGCAGCGTCATGTCAGAACCACGAGCTGCGCATTTTTAAAAAAAACCTCTGAGAACTGCGGCCTACGCTCTCCCGCCTCCTTCACCTTCGCCAGTCGCAGATCACCTGGTCATTTCCGGGGGATGTGCTAAGCTAACAGATGCTCCAGTTGCTACGTTACGTTCTTGCTCGTCTGCGTTTGCTAATGGGTTGTTTGGTTTGGCCGCTGAAAGTGCATTGGATTGTGGGTGTTTTTTCCAGGCGCTCGCATTATTCACTGATGGTGTTTTTATTGATATTTATTAAACCAGAAAAAGTCCAACTGGGATTTGAAACTGATCTTCAGGCAGCACTGGAGTATTAGAGTTTGAGTTTTCTGCAGATAAAACCTGGAACAGTCTGAAGAGACAGAACTCGACTTTGACGATGTTTAAGGAAAGTTTATTTGTACGACACAACTGGTCCATAAAGTCATTCAAAGTGTTTGACAGAATTAAAAAGACATTAAAATCACAATACAACAAATCAAAACATAAATAATCAGCATAAAATTAGCATTAAAGGAGAAAAGTGCAGAATAAACCCCTTTCAGTCACATGCACAGATAAACAGAACAGTTTGAGTCTGGATTTAAACTTTGTCAAAGTCGAGGCCTGAGTCACATCTTCAGGAAGAGAGACAGATTTAAACTGAACAAAACTGAAACTTAGTCCTGGTTTAATCCTGGTTTAGTCCTGGTTTAGTCCTGGTTTAGTCCTGGTTTAGTCCTGGTTTAGTCCTGGTTTAGTCCTGGTTTAGTCCTGGTTTAGTCCTGGTTTAGCCCTGGTTCAGTTCTCGTTTGGTCCTGGTCTAGCCCTGGTTTAAACCTGGTTTAGACCTGGTTTAGTCCTGGTTTAATCCTGGTTTAGTCCTGGTTTAGTCCTTGTTTAGTCCTTGTTTAATCCTGGTTTAGTCCCAGTTTAGTCCCGGTTTAGTCCCGGTTTAGTCCTGGTTCAGCCCTGGTTCAGTTCTCGTTTGGTCCTGGTATAGCCCTGGTATAGCCCTGGTTTAAACCTGGTTTAGACCTGGTTTAGTCCTAGTTTAGCCCTTGTTTATTCCTGGTTTAGTCCTGGTTTAGTCCTGGTTTAGCCCTTGTTTAGTCCTGGTTTAGTCCTGGATTAGTCCTGGTTTAGCCCTTGTTTAGTCCTGGTTTAGTCCTGGATTAGTCCTGGTCTAGCCCTCGTTCTTCCTGGTTCTAGTCTGGTCCACAGCAGCAGTGTTCTGGATGCCCTGCAGTCGTCTTACGTCTCGTTCCACTTTTCTAATCTTCCAAAATCACTGATAAATAGAATAAAAAGTCCGTTTGAGTCCGGAGCGTCTGGAGCGTCGTGTTTTTCCTGCATCTCTGTCGGGAAAAACATCCTCGATTGCAGCTGACGTGTAAACATTCAACGTGCTGCGGCAAAACGCCAAACCAAACCGGCTGCTTTAGCGTGACTCAGCTAACTCCTGTGCAGCAGATAATTCCAACGATAACAATGCATTACCCAGGTCTATGTCGTATCTATAGTGAAACGGCTCTGAGGCCTCGTGTGCATTGACGGGGTAAAAATAGCCGGTGCATCAGATGACGGCGGCTCTGGGCGTCGCTGTGATATTTGCAGGGCTGCTCTCTGTAGATCGATCCCGCAAAGGCATTACGCACTCGACCGCTTTGGATTGTGTAACGTGGTAAAGTCCGGACACGGCACTCGAGATGAGGAAAACGCTCCCATCAGCTCAAGAGGTGCACTCGAGGCCGGAGCAGGAGGTGTGAGCCGCGTAATGAAGAATCAGATGTGGTAATATGTTTAGAGTCGAGTGCACAGAGTTCATCAGGGAGTCAGGAAATCAGGGCTGCGCCAAAATATTACAAATATTACAAATACTGCGTGTACACAGTGTACTGCGTGTACACAGTGTACTGCGATACAAACTGAATCAGCAAATCACAAAGGCTGACAGAGTATTCTCTACAAAGAACTAAATATAATGAATCTGTTTTTGTTTTGGTTTCAATGTTATTTTGTCCTGGTTTAGTCCTGGTTTAGTCCTGGTTTAGTCCTGGTTCAGCCCCGGTTCAGTCCCGGTTTTTAGTCCTGGTTTAGTCCTGGTTTAGTCCTGCTTTAGTCCAGTTTTAGTCCTGCTTTAGTCCAGTTTTAGTCCAGTTTTAGTCCTGCTTTAGTCCTGCTTTAGTCCAGTTTTAGTCCAGTTTTAGTCCAGTTTTAGTCCAGTTTTAGTCCAGTTTTAGTCCAGTTTTAGTCCAGTTTTAGTCCAGTTTTAGTCCAGTTTTAGTCTTGCTTTAGTCTAGTTTTAGTCCAATTTTAGTCCTGCTTTAGTCCAGTTTTAGTCCAGTTTTAGTCTTGCTTTAGTCTAGTTTTAGTCCAGTTTTAGTCCTGGTTTAGTCCTGCTTTAGTCCTGGTTTAGTCCAGTTTTAGTCCTGCTTTAGTCCAGTTTTAGTCCTGGTTTAGTCCTGCTTTAGTCCTGGTTTAGTCCAGTTTTAGTCCAGTTTTAGTCCTGCTTCAGTCCAGTTTTAGTCCTGCTTTAGTCCAGTTTTAGTCCAGTTTTAGTCCTGTTTTAGTCCTGGTTTAGTCCTGGTTTAGTCCTGGTTTAGTCCAGTTTTAGTCCTGCTTTAGTCCAGTTTTAGTCCTGGTTTAGTCCTGCTTTAGTCCTGGTTTAGTCCAGTTTTAGTCCAGTTTTAGTCCTGCTTCAGTCCAGTTTTAGTCCTGCTTTAGTCCAGTTTTAGTCCAGTTTTAGTCCTGTTTTAGTCCTGGTTTAGTCCTGGTTTAGTCCTGGTTTAGTCCAGTTTTAGCCCTGGTTTAGTCCTGCTTTAGTCCAGTTTTAGTCCAGTTTTAATCCAGTTTTAGTCCTGCTTTAGTCCAGTTTTAGTCCTGCTTTAGTCCTGCTTTAGTCCTGCTTTAGTCCTGCTTTAGTCTGTAGTACTTATACTGTACATTTCACATAGTTCTTCGGGGAATCCTTCTGTTTTACGGTTTGGTTTCAGTTTTATTTACTTCTGTGATATTTTCTTCTTTCAGATGTGACAAACCTGCAGCTTAAACGTCACAAATGTGTGGAATTCTTTGATTATTTTAACTCTTTCACTGCACAGAACAGAACTGCAAATATAAACACAAGACAATCACAACGATGTTTTTTCATAACGTTAGGGAGAATTAAACTTTTTTTTTCTTTTTTTTTTCTTTTTGTCTTGTACATTTGTGAAAACACATGTTCACTTTTGTAAAAATAAGCAGAGTGGCTTAAAGTCTGTTTATTACAAAAATGTGACTCGTGAGCTTTAGCCACGTTATAATGTTGCTACGTCTTCAAAAACAGACCTGGAGTTGTGTTTTTTTTTTGTGTCTGTTACATCTCCACAGCTCAAAACGCTCTGTTCCACCTCGTGATGTCATGCAGTGGTAGTTACTTTACAGTTTTGCCTTTAGTTCAGCAAAGATTGTCACTTCCAGAAGCTGAAATGATCCAAATGATTCTAGAAATGAAGGTGTGTGGAGTTTAAAAACACAGTGGAGCACTTCCTGTATCGCCACTTGATGACATCACAAGGTGGAACAGAGTGTTTTCAGTTTGAGAGAAGAACTCAGCCTAAATCTGCAGGTTTGTGTGTTAAACATGTGAGAATGAAACAAAAAACACAACTCCAGGTCTGTTTGTGATGATTAAACGACATTAGAACATAGAAAAAAATGTAATATGAGCCTTTTAAAATATAAACAGTGTAATAGTTATAAAAAAATAAAATAAATACAAATAAAAATAGTGCAATAGTTATAAACAATAAAATAAAGTAAAATAAAATATAATATAAATAGTGTAATATGAGCTTTTAAAAATATAAATAGTGTAATAGTTATAACAAATAAAATAAATTAAAATAAAATAAAAAATAGTGTAATAGTTATAAAAAATAAAATAAAATAAAAATAGTGTAATAGTTATAAACAATAAAATAAAATAAAATAAAAAAAATAGTGTAATAGTTATAAAAAATAAAATAAAATAAAAATAGTGTAATAGTTATAAACAATAAAATAAACTAAAATAAAATAAAAACAGTGTAATAGTTATAACAAATAAAATAAATAAAAATAAAATAAAAATAGTGTAATAGTTATAAAAAATAAAACAAATAAAAATAAAATAAAAATAGTGTAATAGTTATAAAAAATAAAATAAAAATAGTGTAATAGTTATAAAAAAATAAAATAAAAATAGTGTAATAGTTATAAAAAATAAAATAAATAAAAATAAAATAAAAACAGTGTAATAGTTGAATAGTGTAATATGAGCCTTTAAACCGCACAGAGCCAGAGCAAACAGCTAAAAGGTCAAAATGAAAGGACATTATTAACATAACCTGGATTCTTGGCTTAGTCAGTTTCATTAATGAGGCAAGTTAATACTGGAATGTGACTGTGTACTTGTACTGTGTACTTGTACTGTGTACTTGTACTGTGTACTTGTACTGTGTACTTGTGTAGGATCTAAATCTGGTACACATCATGTTTTCTTTTGTAACTATTTGCACATGGTCCTGGACAATTCTGTGTGCACTTTTTCTCTGCAAAATGAGGAGATTTTTTCTTTTTTTTATGTAATACGAAAAGATTTGAGCTGTGGAGACTCGGATAAGTGACTCCTGTTGTTAATTATTAGTTCGTTTGTCGCAGCTCAGGCTTTTTTAAAAAATGTG
Organism: Periophthalmus magnuspinnatus; assembly: GCF_009829125.3. NCBI lineage: Eukaryota > Metazoa > Chordata > Actinopteri > Gobiiformes > Gobiidae > Periophthalmus > Periophthalmus magnuspinnatus. Next base: position 2,522,339 of record NC_047142.1, on the reverse strand, counting down.
TCAGTACAGAATGTGTTCTGACAAATTTACATAAACGTTGGATCTCAGTGTGACTCTGAAGTGCTGTACGTTTGCGATTTGTTTTCTCCCCGACAAAACCCACAATGTCGATGAAACGTTCTGCACCGACAAAGACGCCTACGAAGGTTTGAACTTTGAGAGAGTTTAAACGAGAGAGAAATGTGAGAAAATGTTAACGCCTGTGTGAGAAAAGTGTATAAAGTGTGTGGTGAGGGGTTTTACAGACAAAAACATAGAGAATAATGTAAAAAATAAAGCTGATACTTCACGGATTTCGAGCAAGAACTGACAGAACTATTTTATTTCATTTTATTTCAGTTTTTGGCCATTTTATTTCAGTTTTTAGCCATTTTATTTCATTTTATTTCAGTTTTTGGCCATTTTATTTTAGTTTATTAAAGTTTTTAGCCATTTTGTTTCATTTTATTTCAGTTTTTGGCCATTTTATTTCATTTTATTTCAGTTTTTGGCCATTTTATTTCATTTTATTTCAGTTTTTGGCCATTTTATTTTAGTTTATTAAAGTTTTTAGCCATTTTATTTCATTTTATTTCAGTTTTTGGCCATTTTATTTAATTTTATTTCAGTTTTTGGCCATTTTATTTTAGTTTATTAAAGTTTTTAGCCATTTTGTTTCATTTTATTTCAGTTTTTAGCCATTTTATTTCATTTTATTTCAGTTTTTGGCCATTTTATTTCATTTTATTTCAGTTTTTGGCCATTTTATTTTAGTTTATTAAAGTTTTTAGCCATTTTGTTTCATTTTATTTCAGTTTTTGGCCATTTTATTTTAGTTTATTTCAGTTTTTGGCCATTTTATTTCAGTTTTTGGCCATTTTATTTCATTTTATTTCAGTTTTTGGCTCAATTCACTTTCTATTGAAAAACTATGTCCTCTCTCTGTACCTGCTGCTCTCAGACTCGTCATTTTGGTCTTAAATGTTCATATTAACCCTCTACATGATCCTGGGGTTTTTATTTCACTATTGCATCTGTAAATCAAGACATGAACATTAATACACTGCCTGGCCATAAAAAAAGTCTCCACGTGGATTTAACTAAGCAAATATGTTGTCGTTGCTGCAGTTGGTCCGGTCGAGGTTCAGCAGAATGAGGTCAGCTGACACCTGAATATACTGAATGACCAGGTTATTACAGCAGTGGATTTTTGGGCATATTCCAAGACGACAATGTCAGGATTCATCAGGATTAAACTGTGACAGAGGAGGTTCAGGAGACAATCCAGTTTTTGCCCTACTTTTATGTCTATTTTACTTATATCTTTCATAATATCATGAATCATCGACGCAGATTCTACGGTGCCAACTAAACGCCAGCTGGTCTCAAGCGACAAAAACGATAACCTCATTACATAACCGTATCTGAGCTCTTAAACATCTTGATTGGCAGCAGTAATGTGTTATTGAGCCGCGGTGCTTCTCGGGGGCCCGTCTGTAGTAGAGTTTAGTCAATACACACAAGCGCTGCTGGGAAAATATCATGTGATAACCGGTCCACGTGATGAGACGGACGGGATCGCCACGGCAACGCAAAAAAACCTATGGAAAAATCTGTCAAGACGACCTTTGTGCTGCGTGAGTGGGACAAAGGCCGCGGGCCGTGAGGGAACGTATCCGTCACGGGAGCGGCGCTGGGGTCGGGGACGTTTGGAGGAGGAAGTGCAGAGCGAGGGCACGTCAGGGGCTCGGCTGTTCAAGTGGAAATGTGAAAGAAAAGAAGTGATCTGGGGGAAGAGAGATGATCTGGTGTTAAAAGGATCAGATCAGCTGTTTAAGTGTAAATTTAACATATATATCTACCTCTAAGACTATTTTTTATCTTTTAAGCATTTCTTTTTAAACTTTATACATGCCCTTATTTGTATTTATAATAGCTTTTTTAAAATATTACTATTATTCAGTGTTTTATGTTGCACTTTATCACAAAGTAAGTTACTAGTTTGTGAGTTGTGTTCACTGACGATGGGAATAAAAGTCTAATGATTCTGATTAAAGGAACATAGCCAGACTCCAAATAGTGAGGATAAATGAACATGGGCGCACCTTCAGCTCCATCGACATTTTATTTCAGTTTTTGGCCATTTTATTTAATTTTATTTCAGTTTTTGGTCATTTTATTTAATTTTATTTCAGTTTTTGGTCATTTTATTTCAGTTTTTGGCCATTTTATTTCATTTTTGGCCATTTTATTTCAGTTTTTGGCAATTTTATTTCATTTTATTTCAGTTTTTGGCCATTTTATTTAATTTTATTTCAGCTTTTGGCCATTTTATTTCATTTTATTTCAGTTTTTGGCCATTTTATTTCATTTTATTTCAGTTTTTGGCCATTTTATTTCATTTTATTTCCAAGTTTAGCCATTTTATTTCAATTTTGGCCATTTTTTTTCATTTTATTTCAGTTTTTGGCCCCTTTTTTTCATTTTATTTCAGTTTTTGGCCATTTTATTTCAGTTTTGGCCATTTTATTTAATTTTATTTCAGTTTTTGGCCATTTTATTTAATTTTATTTCCAAGTTTGGCCATTTTATTTCAATTTTGGCCATTTTATTTAATTTTATTTCAGTTTTTGACCATTTTATTTCATTTTATTTCAATTTTGGCCATTTTATTTAATTTTATTTCAGTTTTTGGTCATTTTATTTAATTTTATTTCAGTTTTTGGTCATTTTATTTCATTTTATTTCAGTTTTTGGCCATTTTATTTCATTTTATTTCATTTTTGGCCATTTTATTTCAGTTTTTGGCAATTTTATTTCATTTTATTTCAGTTTTTGGCCATTTTATTTAATTTTATTTCAGCTTTTGGCCATTTTATTTCATTTTATTTCAGTTTTTGGCCATTTTATTTCATTTTATTTCAGTTTTTGGCCATTTTATTTCATTTTATTTCCAAGTTTAGCCATTTTATTTCAATTTTGGCCATTTTTTTTCATTTTATTTCAGTTTTTGGCCCCTTTTTTTCATTTTATTTCAGTTTTTGGCCATTTTATTTCAGTTTTGGCCATTTTATTTAATTTTATTTCAGTTTTTGGCCATTTTATTTAATTTTATTTCCAAGTTTGGCCATTTTATTTCAATTTTGGCCATTTTATTTAATTTTATTTCAGTTTTTGACCATTTTATTTCATTTTATTTCAATTTTGGCCATTTTATTTAATTTTATTTCAGTTTTTGGTCATTTTATTTAATTTTATTTCAGTTTTTGGTCATTTTATTTCATTTTATTTCAGTTTTTGGCCATTTTATTTCATTTTATTTCATTTTTGGCCATTTTATTTCAGTTTTTGGCAATTTTATTTCATTTTATTTCAGTTTTTGGCCATTTTATTTAATTTTATTTCAGCTTTTGGCCATTTTATTTCATTTTATTTCAGTTTTTGGCCATTTTATTTCATTTTATTTCAGTTTTTGGCCATTTTATTTCATTTTATTTCCAAGTTTAGCCATTTTATTTCAATTTTGGCCATTTTTTTTCATTTTATTTCAGTTTTTGGCCCCTTTTTTTTCATTTTATTTCAGTTTTTGGCCATTTTATTTCAGTTTTGGCCATTTTATTTAATTTTATTTCAGTTTTTGGCCATTTTATTTAATTTTATTTCCAAGTTTGGCCATTTTATTTCAATTTTGGCCATTTTATTTAATTTTATTTCAGTTTTTGACCATTTTATTTCATTTTATTTCAATTTTGGCCATTTTATTTAATTTTATTTCAGTTTTTGGTCATTTTATTTAATTTTATTTCAGTTTTTGGTCATTTTATTTCATTTTATTTCAGTTTTTGGCCATTTTATTTCATTTTATTTCATTTTTGGCCATTTTATTTCAGTTTTTGGCAATTTTATTTCATTTTATTTCAGTTTTTGGCCATTTTATTTAATTTTATTTCAGCTTTTGGCCATTTTATTTCATTTTATTTCAGTTTTTGGCCATTTTATTTCATTTTATTTCAGTTTTTTGGCCATTTTATTTCATTTTATTTCCAAGTTTAGCCATTTTATTTCAATTTTGGCCATTTTTTTTCATTTTATTTCAGTTTTTGGCCCCTTTTTTTTCATTTTATTTCAGTTTTTGGCCATTTTATTTCAGTTTTGGCCATTTTATTTAATTTTATTTCAGTTTTTGGCCATTTTATTTAATTTTATTTCCAAGTTTGGCCATTTTATTTCAATTTTGGCCATTTTATTTAATTTTATTTCAGTTTTTGACCATTTTATTTCATTTTATTTCAATTTTGGCCATTTTATTTCATTTTATTTCCGTTTTTGGCTCAATTCACTTTCTATTGAAAAACTGTGTCCTCTCTCTGTCTCTGCTGCTTCAGACTCGTCATTTCGGTCTTAAATGTTCATATTAACCCTCTACATGATCCTGGGGTTTTTATTTCACTATTGTGTCTGTAAATCAAGATCTGAACATTAATACACTACCTGGCCAAAAAAAAAGTCTCCATGTGGATTTAACTGAGCAAATATGTTATTGTTGCTGCAGTTGGTCCGGTCGAGGTTCAGTAGAATGACGTCAGCTGACACCTGAATAAACTGAATGACCAGGTTATTACAGCAGTGGATTTTTGGGCATATTCCAAAACGACAATGTCAGGATTCATCGGGATTAAACTGTGACAGAGTGGATCAGGAGCATGAGACGTCATTTTCACACATGGATCGTCCACCACAGAGTCCAGACCTTAACCCCATTGAGAATCTTTGGGATGAGCTGGAGAAGCTTTGAGCAGCGTCAGACTCTGCAAGAACGTCAAACTGTTAGCTAACTTATAAAAGACTAAAATATAAAGTTAATAACGGATTTACTCCCTTGTCTTTTTATGAGCTGGAGTTTTATTGTCACCTTCAGACGTCTGTGGAATCGCTCAGTCGTCCAGGTTTTATTATGTCACCTTCAGAATAAAATGTCAGTGTAAAACTCCCTTATTCTGTAACAACCAGAGTTCAAGCGGATCATAACTCAAGCAAAACAAGCTAGTAAATTAATAAATACATGGTTGTGGTTTATCAAATGTGGCTTTTTCAGTTTTTGGACATTTTATTTCAGTTTTGTTCATGAAATAAAATGGGCAAAAACTGAAATAAAATGAAATAAATTGGCTAAAATTGAAATAAAATGGTGAAAAATGGAAATTAAATTAAATAGAATGTCCAGAACTGAAATAAAATGGGCAAAAACTGAAATAAAATGAAATAAAATGTCTAAAAAATGAAATAAAATGAAATAAAATGTCCAAAAACTGAAATAAAATGAAATAAAATGTCTAAAAAATGAAATAAAATGAAATAAAATGGCCAAAACTGAAATAAAATTAAATAAAATGGTCAAAAACTGAAATAAAATGTCTAAAAAATGAAATAAAATGAAATAAAATGGCCAAAACTGAAATAAAATGAAATAAAATGGCCAAAAACTGAAATAAAATGAAATAAAATGTCTAAAAAATGAAATAAAATGAAATAAAATGGCCAAAACTGAAATAAAATGAAATAAAATGGTCAAAAACTGAAATAAAATGAAATAAAATGTCTAAAAAATGAAATAAAATGGCCAAAACTGAAATAAAATGGTCAAAAACTGAAAAAACTACATTTGGCAAACCACAACCAAACCAGGCATTAACGCTGCTGCTGTGCCCAAAGCCAAACTATGGACCAGCGCCCCCTGCCTATCAGATCCTCTCTTAACCCCACCTCCTCTCCCTGGCATTTAACACAAACTACACAGGACACATTGAGCAGCTGAAGTTAAACTTGAACTGAACAGATAATGTGTTGAAGTCAATGCCAAAATCAACATAGCCGCCTGAACACTTTACCCCGGGTCTGAACGCCACGGGCCGGTGTCAGGGTCACTCAGCTGTCATCGGTAAACAGACGTGGAGTAATGTCCTCGTTTTACTGTGTGTCCCTCTTTGTCCTCCCGTCCAAACGGCAGCTGAATGGACCCTCTCAGGATATATGTTCTCTGGGCTAAATTAAGATGACAAGGACACTGAAGGAGCCTGCGCCGCCACTGTACCCTTGTTCCTCTATTAAACCCAAGCCAATGGGCCAAATTGCTTTTAGGAGTTATAGATTTTTACAGGAAGTTTTATGGGCAGAGCTGATCAATGTATCGTAATTCTAAGTTTGAAAAAGGCTGCGTTTATTTAGATGGTAGAATACCGTCTGCAAAGAACAAAATGAACGTGTTTATATTGAAAAATCTCATCGTACCTGTTGGTTTGACAGTTTATTACGACTGTATTTGACTAAAAAGCTCTCAAAACTATGTGTCTGACCCAAAATGCACTCACAACACTACACCAGCGCAGGAGTTTATGCAAAAAAAAGCTACTTTGCGTTAAAAGTGTCATATTGTGTTTGTGAGTCTCTTTAGTTATAATCTCTGACATTCGTGGATCGTTATGGTAGAATCTGAACATTTTAAATCGCAATATTCATCTAAAACACGTGTTAAACTCAAGGCCCGGGGACCAAATGCGGCCCGCCATGTCATTTTATGCGGCCCGCGACGAGGTAAATTTAAATGTATGACTGTCTTAAAATGTCAGTTTATCAGGAGTTACGCAGTGAGACATTTTTTTTTATATCTTTGCAAATTTGAGACGAACCGTTTTGCTGATGTGGCCCCCGGTGAAATTGAGTTTGACGCCTCTGATCTAAAACGACTTAATAAAAGAAATAAGTCTGCGTTGGAAAACCACGGTGCCCAAACATCGCCATAAACGTCATCACAAACATCTCTGCACATCACATGAGTAAAACAGCAGATTTCTTTTTTTTATTTGTACCAAAATGACTACGCGACGCTGCTGAAGAATGAAGTACGCACAGTGCAGGGGGCGTGTACCAGCCTTAGCGCTAACGAAAGTATTGTTTCGTGGGAGCTGGAATCGCACCGTTAACCTGTGGATCAGTGGAAAAAAAACGCTTCAACTGAGCCACTGTTGTCCATTTACGAAATCTTCATCAAACTCACTAAACTCTGCTGTCGTCTCGTATAAATCCTAATAATCTGCAGTTAATTATTTGTCTAATCCACATTTGGTCCACATGGGAATCCTCGGGAGAACTTCACAAAACTTGCAATCAGATTTTGTTTTTCTTTTCAAAATCTTGCAGCTCAACTCATGGGTGTAACGAAAAATACTGAATCCAAAATATTTAACTGCGCTTTTGTTTTCAATTTCATACATTTTTGTGCAATTACATGTTAAATTTATCCAAAAAGCACATTTAAAACTATAAAACTGCAGCAAAATCATAGACTGTTTATATAAATGGACATAGCTAACCTGTTAGCCGCCACGTTCCAAACAGGAAGTGATCACGAGCGCACTTCCTGCTCCATCAACTCTGGCTCCAATTCACTTTCTATTGAAAAACTGTGTACCTGCTGTTGTCAGACTCGTCATTTTGGTCTTAAATGTTTGTATTAACCTGCTCTGTATGATCCTGCGCTTCATTATTTTGAGTTATTTTGAAATTATTTTTTAAGTTTTTTTTGTGTCATTTTAAGTTTTGTTTTTTTTGTAATTTTTATTATAATTTTTTTTTTGTTATTTTGAGGTTGTTGTTTTTTTTGCGTTTATTTTGTTTATTTTTTTTGTTATTTTGAGTTGTTTTTTTAATTTAATTTTGAGTTGTGTGGGGTTTTTTTTGTGTTATTTTTGAGTTTATTTTTTGATTTTTTGAAAAACTGTCTCCTCTCTCTGCACCTGCTGCTGTCAGACTCGTCATTTTGGTCTTAAATGTTCGTATTAACCCTCTACATGATCCTGGGGTTTTTATTTCTTTATTTCGTTATTGCTTCCGTAACTCAACATATGAATAACAGACAAATCGACTTTCTGTATTGTTGCTGTGAGTCGGTGGAAGAGTTAAAGCCAAATGAGATTATAACGCGCACAAGTTTTGAAAAGTTTGCACATGTGACAAATGGATAATGTCAAGGCAAGTTTGTGCCCGTTAGTGAATCTGTGTGAAAGAAAAAGATTAAATAAAATGTCCAAAAGCTGGAATAAAATGAAATAAAATGGTCAAAAACATGAAATAAAATGAAATAAAATGGTCAAAAACTGAAATAAAATGAAATAAAATGGTCAAAAACTGAAATAAAATGAAATAAAATGGTCAAAAACTGAAATAAAATGTCTAAAAACTGAAATAAAATGGTCAAAAACTGAAATAAAATGTCCAAAAAATGAAATAAAATGAAATAAAATGGTCAAAAAATGAAATAAAATGGTCAAAAAATGAAATAAAATGAAATAAAATGGTCAAAAACTGAAATAAAATTAAATAAAATGGTCAAAAACTGAAATAAAATGAAATAAAATGGTCAAAAACTGAAATAAAATGTCTAAAAACTGAAATAAAATGGTCAAAAACTGAAATAAAATGTCCAAAAAATGAAATAAAATGAAATAAAATGGTCAAAAACTGAAATAAAATTAAATAAAATGGTCAAAAACTGAAATAAAATTAAATAAAATGGTCAAAAACTGAAATAAAATGAAATAAAATGGTCAAAAACTGAAATAAAATGTCTAAAAACTGAAATAAAATGGTCAAAAACTGAAATAAAATGTCCAAAAAATGAAATAAAATGAAATAAAATGGTCAAAAACTGAAATAAAATTAAATAAAATGGTCAAAAACTGAAATAAAATTAAATAAAATGGTCAAAAACTGAAATAAAATGAAATAAAATGGTCAAAAACTGAAATAAAATGTCTAAAAACTGAAATAAAATGGTCAAAAACTGAAATAAAATGGTCAAAAACTGAAATAAAATGTCCAAAAAATGAAATAAAATGAAATAAAATGGTCAAAAAATGAAATAAAATGAAATAAAATGGTCAAAAACTGAAATAAAATTAAATAAAATGGTCAAAAACTGAAATAAAATGTCTAAAAAATGAAATAAAATGAAATAAAATGGTCAAAAAATGAAATAAAATGAAATAAAATAGCCAAAAAAATGAAATAAAATGGCCAAAAAATTTTATACAATGTCCAAAAACTGAAATAAAATGAAATGAAATGTCCAAAAACTGAAAAGGATTTGTGTATCTGAAACTGAGTGATTGTGTGTGTGTGTGTGTGTGTGTGAAATGAATGTGTTTAGAAATGTCTTTCATCCATCTACACCAGGGAAGCAAAACGGCTGCTCTCAAAATGACCAGATGTAAATAAATCTAACTACTTTTGTAACTTGTTTAACCCTATAGCGTCGGATCCTATCGTCGCCGTTGGACTCGCGGTTGTGGACTTTCCAGCAGCGTAACTCCGCCCAGTCGTGCTCTCATGTAAATTCAAACGCCGTCTCAAAGCGGAGGCAAAACTTATCTAAATATTTTACCATCATTACGGTAAATCTGCCTCTGTTGCCCCTCGAAGGCGACAAATGAGAGCGCGGAGCTGTGGGGATTTTCACTCATTTATTCAATGCGTAAAAGAAAAAACACGGATGGATGTGTAAAATAGAAGTAGTTGTGTGAAAAAATGCAGTAAATTCTGATACTTCGTTTAACATGATTTTTATGGCTAAGAAAAGAATAAAAGTGTAGGTCCAGGTGAGATATACTGGCCCATAGTGCGCTCAGTCCTAAGGGTTAATTAACTTTCTGTATTTATTATTCATTCAAGTTACAAATATTACACATGCATTTGTCTAGATGTAAAAATATGTCTGTGTAACTGTGTATCTCCTGATAAAATGACATTTTAAGACCATCATCAGCTTTTAATTTACCCTGTTGAGGGCCACGTAAAATGATGCGGAGGGCCACATTTGGCTCGCGGGCCTTGAGTTTGACACATGTGATCTACACCAAACTGTTACTTCGACTGAAACATCAGCCTGTCCAGGGACGACACGTGAAAATTTATACTTTTGATATAACCTGGCAGTCATAATCTCTGTCTCTCTGCGGAGATCTTGGCTCCTCCCACACACACACCTGGAGTTAATCGACAATCAGCTGCACCTGGGGAGGATAAGAAGAGCCAGGACCTGACACTCGGCGCCAGATCGTCGTCCATGTATCTCTGTGGTACTCCCTGCTTGGCTCAGTTCACGTTTTTCCGCTTTTCGACTTTGCTAAACTGGATTCTTTTGCTCCTCACCAGAACCCGCTCCCTGGACCCGCTCAGCTCTCCCTTCTCCAGACCCTGCTCGTCTCTACCGGTTCAGTCTGTCCTGTCTCAGACCCTGCTCCTCCCGCTCTGTCCCTGGTCCATGTCAAACGTCCCGCTCATTTTCCTTAACCCTTTCCCCGAGTTCTGTCTTTTTGGTCCCTCCTGTCCGACGTTACGACACAGACACAAAGGTTTTTCCTGTTTTTAGTTGTTTTTTTTTTAGGTCAATGTAGTAGATCACTCCCGCTAGCGTTAGCAACAGGTTTGATTGACAGCGTTGCTAAGCGCCCGCTCCCTGCTAAACCAGAGGTGCAGACGAGAAGCGGCGTTACCTTCAACAACCTCGCTCCTGCTTGGCTCTTTGGTTGCTATGACACTCGTGGTCAGGAATTCCTAATACGCAACTCTGCTCCAAATTAGCCGCTATAACCGCTAGCCTCGATTAGCTTCATTTGACTCACTTAGTCCACTTTTTTTATACCGTCTGTGAGTGCGACGCTGGAATTATTTGGTCACGTTTTTCCTCGGATGGTCTTATTTATCCATGGGTTTCAAAGTAGTGAAAAAAATCTGCTCCGTTTCCATAGCAACGAGCAATTTAAAACAAAATAATACAATTTTTAATAGCGAAAACTGGTTACTGGTTAGTTTGTTTTAAAAGAGTAATTAGTGTGATTATGCATTAAGTAATTACATCTAAATACAAAATCAACCATTCCGTCGGAGAGGAAACGCGCTAGAATCGGTTGTGTAATTAAAATGTATTCACGCTACAATGCCCGGCTTAATAAATGCTACGAGGTCAATCACACGTCTTTCTTCCAACCGAGAGCTAAACCCGCAGCTAGAAATGCCAATTAAAAACCAAAGAGTTTTTTTTTTTTATTATTGGAGCGAGGAAGACGAGCGCTGATAGTGGTGCAGGGGATAATGCCACTGCGGAACACACTGACGGAGCCGATTCAGAGCCGACTGTGGCTTATGGATGAATTAGACGCAACGGCGAAGGAAGGAACGAGAAAGACACAGCGATATGTTTGGAAATGACGGATGAGGTTGTTCCATATCCTCCGTACAAATGAACATCGTCGCTTAAATGTAGTTCTCCGCTGAGGAAAAACAAAACGACAGCAGGTTTCCGGGGAAAGAGAACGCACGACGACTTTGACAACGCGCACGCTAGCTGCTACTTTGCGTTAAAGCAGACATATTGTGTTTGTGAGTCTCTTTAGTTATAATCTCTGACATTCGTGGATCGTTATGGTAGAATCTGAACATTTTAAATCGCAATATTCATCTAAAACACGTGTCAAACTCAAGGCCCGGGGGCCAAATGCAGCCCGAGATGTCATTTTATGCGGCCCGCGACGAGGTAAATTTAAACGTATGACTGTCTTAAAATGTCAGTTTATCAGGAGTTACGCAGTTAGACATATTTTTTTATATCTTTGCAAATTTGAGACGCACCGTTTTGCTGACGTGGCCCCCGGTGAAATTGAGTTTGACGCCTCTGATCTAAAACGACTTAATAAAAGAAATAAGTCTGTGTTAGAAAACCACGGTGCCCAAACATCGCCATAAACGTCATCACAAACATCTCTGCACATCACATGAGTAAAACAGCAGATTTCTTTCTTTTATTTGTACCAAAATGACTACGCGACGCTGCTGAAGAATGAAGTACGCACAGTGCAGGGGGCGTGTACCAGTGAAGGTGAAAATGGGAGTCGATCGTCAATATGGTGGCTTGGAAATAAGCGATTAGAGATTACACAAACTGGAACAAATCACTCCAAAAACAACTTCAAGAGGGTCAACGAGAAGGAAACGATTTTGCAGAACAGGTCTGATTAAGAATAGCACCAACAACAGCATAACGGTAGAACTATTTTAGTTTCTACAACGTGAAAAGCTGATTTAAGCCACAGCACATGGATAAAGACAAGACTCTGCTGAAACTAACAGTATGTAACTTATTAGAACAAAAATATACTAAAGTAAAATGATGCTTTTCTCTATTTTCGTGGGTTTACGGCACTGAAAATTAAAGAAAAACAAGTGGCCTTACTGTGTCCGGGCTTGCATCTCCACAAACCTGACTCTGACGCCTGCTTGTGTCCATGGAAATGTTTCTACCTGATAATACTCCACAGTATGGCAAAAAAAACAACACATCTTTCTCCACAGAAAACGATCGAAAGTACGGCTTTACTTTTCTATTTCCATGCAATCAGGAAGGTGACATGCCAGTTCTAAAAAGTTACAGATTGTAGCTTTAATTAAACCCATTTGTGTTAAGGAAGTTATCATTTTTACAGCTATTTTCATGTCAAATCACCGCACAATTAAACCAACAATAAAGTCAAAACGAATTTCTGAAGTCCACAAATGAAGATCTAACAAGGAACCGAACTCTCTCCATTTTGAATTCTCAGTCACCACCAAACTTTAGACGTTTTGAGCCCGTGTGAAAACCGTGTGTTTTGCGTCCGAGACTTACTGAGGACGTAGAGGGACAGGCTGATCCCGGCCAGGCAGAATCCCTCGAAGAACCTCAGGGTGGCGAACATGGGCACGTTGACGGAGAAGGCCACGGTGAGACCGAACACGAGCATGAAGAGCACGGAGATGATGAGGACCGGGTGTCGCCCCAACCTGCACAAACACAGACACGAGGATTTTGCATTAATTATCATGTATTTTCTTTGTTTGTCGTTGTAAAGGAAATTAAAATATTGCGTGGTTAGTTTACCTTTGAGAAATCACGTGGTCTTGTAACTAAAACTCATTTGGTCTGGTCGTCATGACAGTGTTAAACCCTTTCATCTAAACCCTTTTGTTCCCTTTTGGTTTCTAATCGTATTAAGACGTGTTTATAATGTAAGTGAAGATAGATGCAATCAGACCATGCAGTTGGCTTTCAGATCCCTCTCCTTTAACCCTCTGATGCATGAATTATGATTTTTATTATGATGTTTTTCTTCTTCTCAGGACATGAAACAACATTGTGAACTGCCTGTAAAAATGAATTAACTTGTGTTCTATTGTAAATATACAAACACATGTTTCTTTTTATGCTTTGAAAAACATTTCAACATTTTTTGGGCGAAATTTCAACACTGTTTAGGAGCAATGTTTAGGCCTGAATAAGAAAACCAACCAGAGGAAATTTACTTGCAGTTATACCGACTGACCACTGAATTGACCTCAATGGAGTGTGGCAGCAGAGAGCACTCCACGTAAACCAATGCATTAAAGAGAAAGTTAGCTTTGAAAAGTACGTTCCCTGGTCATCTCAAACTACATAAACCCGGTGATTTCCATCATTCGGGGTCTGACATAAGGGGGAGATGCTGTCGGACCTATTTCTTGCAAGAAATAAACTCTTGTCTATGCTTCAACGTTTATCAGAGCCTGAAAAAGGAGTTTTATTTCCACAACAGTCGTCATTTAGGAACATGGAGCCTGTCAACGTCAGACATTTTTTTGTTGTTCATTTATCTTCAGAGAGCATTCAGACGCTCCTTTTAGCTCAAAATCCAGAAAATGCCAGTTCAAAATACAGAAAAATACAAATTAAAAAACAAAATAACTGCGTAAGTCCATATAAAACTTTAAAAACAACTGCAGGTGTCAGTATAAATGTTTGTTCCCAGATTATTGAAGTGAATTTGTAGCACCAAATATTCCACTTTTAAATCACGACATAAACTGGCACATTCATTTTTAAAACAAACACGCTTTAAACAAACATCTACTTCCAGTTAAGTTTATTCAAATGTGCATTTAATGAAGTATTTACTATTCTGGAGCGTCCTGATCGACCATCGAACCAGCTGAGAAACCAAAAAAAACAACAATTTTTCCCCAAGTACAACAGAAACGTTTTAATCAAAAATGCGGCGCGACTCAATAAATGTTGAGAAACACTGGACGAGCAGAATCACTAATCCATAGAGTAATCACCAGAGAGTATGTGGTCACAGAGCAGAATGTCACACTGCAGGATTACAGTAGAATCGCCTCAGAAACTCCCTGAAATACACAGACGGTTTATATAAATGGAGCTAAACTTTTGCTGCCACGTTAAAAACAGGAAGTGATCAGATAAAATGAAAGACTGAGTGAGTTTATTTATGAAGTTAAGACTAGTTTTCACATTCAGATTCAGGGTTGAGTCTCCATTCTCTTTTATTTATGTTTTCCTTTCTCCCTTTCCTTTCCTTTGTTTGCTTTTTTCTTCCTTCCTCTTCTTTTTTTTTTTTTTCATTTTACCTGCTCAATAATAAAACATCAGCTCTTTGTCATCCCCCAGTCCGCCCCAACCTCTGATCATTGTTTTATTTGTTTCTTTTCCTCTGTTTTGTCCCAGTTTGATCATTTTCTTGTCTGTTTCTTTGTCTCCCGCATGTTTGTATCTCTTGTCAAGTCCTGTGTTGTTTTGTTTTTTCATAAATAAAATAAATTTAAACATTTTAAAAACAGGAAGTGATCACGGGCGTGTTTCCGGCTCCATCGACTCTGGCTCCAATTCACTTTCTATTGAAAAACTATCGCCTCTCTCCATAACTGCTGCTGTTAGGTTTTTATTTTTTATTTTATTTATTTATTTATTTTGTCATTTTAAGGTTTTTTTTTTGTTTGGTTTTTTTTTGGTAATTTTTATTATAATTTTTTTTTTTAGTTATTTTGAGGTTGTTGGTTTTTTTTAGTTATTTTGTTTATTTATTTTTTTGTTATTTTGAGTTCTTTTTTTTATTTAATTTTGAGTTGTGTTTTTTGTTGTTTTTTTTTGTTATTTTTGAGTTTATTTTTTGATTTTTTTGAAAAACTATCCCCTCTCTCTGTACCTGCCGCTGTCAGACTCGTCATTTTGGTCTTAAATGTTCTTATTAACCCTCTACGTGATCCTGGGGTTTTTATTTCACTTTTGTGTCTGTAAATCACGATACGAGCATTAAAAACAGCCAAATCAGACGCCTTCTTTCCCCAGGGTTGCTCCCGTTAGCATTACAGGTTTTTGACTGACAGCGTTGCTAAACCAGCGGTGCGGGCGTGACGGGGCGTTACCTTCAACATCCTCGCTCTGGATTGGCTCTTTGGTCAGCCCACTTCTTTACACAGTCTGTGCTTAAATACTATATTAAGCCTGTTATATAATGATGATCATAAAACGCATAATTAAACGTGGCTTTATATTCAGCAGTAACACCCCACACTGTTGGTACTTCGCCAAAACTACATACTTGGACGAAACTTGAAAAAGACGAGTGGGTCTGGGATGATACTCTCCGTCTCCTCCATTTCAGAGAGTGTGATTGACAGGTGGATTAACCAATCACAGAGATGCACGGTCTGTTTATCCTCCTGAGACCCGAGCTCTTGCATGATTTTATTTGCAAAAACTCTTAAGTGCCTGAACACACACATTTTTTCACATCAGTGTAAAAAACAAAATAAGAAACAACAATTTTGCCTCTGGAACAATGTGTCTCATTTGTGCTGTTGACAGGTGCAGGAAGACGTGTGCCTTTAAATAAAAAAATAAATTAAATAAATTAACTAATAAAAATAAATAAATAAACAAAAATAATAAAAAACATAAATAAAATAAATAAATAATAAAATAAATAAAACAATAATTAAATAAATAAAATAAATTAAAAACATAAATAAAATTAAAAAAATAAAATTGATAATAAAATACAGAAAAATAAATAAATAAAAAATATTCTAAACTCTTAGAAATGTTCAAAATTGAACATGTTCTTGTTGCTGTTGTTTGCTAAAAATTTGCACTGTGGCCTAGACAACCCAAAACGTGTCGTCCACAGATGAGGACACCAGGTCTCAGGAGGTTATGTTAAAAACTCATATTTATCTCAGGTTAAAGAAGTAGTTCTGAAGGATACGAGAATTTTCAAGAGATGGAGAGACACACGAGATGCAAATGAGCGGCTGTGCTTGGATCATTTGAAGTTAGGATGGAAGTTTGAGACCTTTGTGGTGCAGGTTCTAGACTTTTCTGGATTTAAACTGAATGTAGGACGGACCGGCTGGTTGTTGAGTTGTTGAAAATGGAAAACCAAACAATATAAATAAGCAAAACAACAAAATTATGGCTGTCCAATTTCTAAGCGCTGTGTTTTCAACCTACCTCTCAGTCGCCCAGTCCGTCTAATCCATAGTAAAAGCCAATATAAAATGTAAAATCTGTGCAAAACTGGACAAATCGTCAAGATGTTTTCACTGTTCATCCAAGCCGCTTCTTCAGTTCTGGTCAGACTACACCTGGACACTGCCTTATATCTTCTATCTTCCTTATTTTCTGCTAATTTCTTGACAATATTTTCCATCTCTCTGACCAGTTTGAAGGTTATATGCCCATAGTTCTTCGGTAAATGTCTGTGTAATCCCTCAGCCGTTCCTCAGACATATAACGTCTTTACTCCTACAACTTTTTGCCCAGTTGACAGTCTTTACATTTGGCTTTTACTGAGGAGTCTGTGTCTGAGAACTGAGATTGGGCCTTTATCTTTCTCATTTCCACTGTTTAGCTGTGACCTTGACTTCTAAATCTACATTATACAAACTCTGGATCTAGCGTAGCACAAAAAAAAATCCATATTTTGTATCCACACATACAGAGTTTATCACAGCGATAGTATTCTGTGCACATAAGTGATTGTGCGACTTGGAGTTGTATGCATTTATATTACATTATTACTGTCTGTACTACGCTCACGCTGAGGCCTCTGTCACCTAACGTTCACTAGAGAGTCACATGACCTGCTTTTTATCATTATACATTTACCCACAAGGCCCTGCTGTAAACGGAACTTGAAGATAATAAAACATATACTATCGATTTTTGTCAGTTGTGTAAGAGGTTTTATCTTCTGCTTCTCCATTTGGGCATCTCGTTTGTGTGATTATGCGTTAATAACATGTTTTTTTATGTTGCAAATGAGTTGAAAAAATTAGTTTATGAGTTGCTGAATGAACAAATCTAAAACTTGGAGCTTGAGTAAAACAAAAACTCTTACCAGTCGGCGAGGATCCCAAACACCAGGTATCCAAAAATGGACCCGACGAGAAGAGAAAACTTGGCGATGTGGACTTTCCAGGCCGAGTCGCACACCAGACTCCACTGCGGAGACAAAAAAAACACGCAAATTTCATCAATCAACTCAGAAATATTGGATGCATTAATTGTATTTCACTGTTTTACTCTTAAAATATACAGTTTTTTATCTGTATAAGCAGCTGTTGAGGTCAAAATAAGCCTGTTGTGGACTGTCTGCGTGTCATTTTTAATCATTTTATTGCCACATAATCATGAACTGTGCTGTTAGCATGCTAGCTGTTGCATTACCCTGACGGCTAAACTCCGCTGTGGCCTCTGGAAGTTGTAAAAACTGCTTATAAACTCATCCTGGTGAATAATTATGATGTTCACGCTGTATAAACTAAGTGAGGAATAACTTTGGACCACTACAAAACGTCTCTTTTTCACAGTTTTAAGATGATAAAAATCAGGTACAAAAGGTTAAAACTGTCTTTTTTTATGGGTGCACTGTTTAAAATACAATATAAACAAAAAATAAACAAAACAACTAAGCATATAAGTCGATATAAAACATTAAAAACATGCAGGTGTGTCTAGGAACGTTCATTAAAAGATTAGTAATAAGCCACTGTGGCACCGGAGAATCCAGTTTTGCTTGATCTTGAAGTGTATTCCAGGTAAAAACAGACAAACGCCCCTTTTTCCAGCCTCAGTTCTGTTTTTTTTTATTCAAGAAATGCAACATCCCTGTGCTTATGTGATCCAGGCGGGAGGAACGACATAACTGCTCACACCGTTAACTCGCAAAATGTTATTTACAGTTACAATTACACAGGTTTTCTGCAGGAGGATGAGGAGTAATGAGGCGGGGGTAAACATCTGGACATGGTTCGGTTTGACGAGGCAAGTTCACAGCTTATCTTCTGCGTGCAGGTGTAAAGCAATAACAGGTACAGAGGGAAATGGATTTAATTTGGTCAAATCAACAGAAGCGACGCAATGGAAAAAGCCCAACTGAAAAAGAGGCTCCTGTAGTGAGACGTGTGCAAGTGTGGACTGGAGTTTATGGAGTTTATATTAAAAAAAAAGACAAAAAACATGGTTAAGAATAAAGAGTTTGATTTTGAATGAACTAAGTGCCATGTTTTCCGGACTATAAGTGTCACTTTTTTCATTTTTTTCATTTTTCTGAGGGTGCGACTTATACTCAGACGCGACTTATATGTGAAATAATGAAATATATAATTCTTAAAAGACTTATTAACTTGTTTTTTCTGCTTTATTTATCTGATTAACTGTTAATATCTTACCTTAACAAACCAGACACGTGTTCAGTTCTGTCTGTGCTTCATGGAGCTGAATAAATATAAATGTGTTACGTTAGCGTGATGTACTGATATTCAGCCTGTCGTTCCACATTTTATTATTATTATTATAACTTGACTTTAAAGATAAAATGTCTGTTCTTGGGCTCGGATTTTGTAAAATAAATTTCCCCCCCAAAAAATTCGACTTATATATGTTTTTTTCTTCATTATTATGTATTTTTTGGCTGGTGCGACTTATACTCCAGAGCGACTATAGTCCGGAAAATACAGTATTCTAAATTGATAAAATGTATGAGCTGCAATAAATAAATAACAAAATCACTTTAGTTGTTAGTTTGTAGATACAATGAGTCATAAAAGTTATTAATTCAAACCTTTACAGCAAAAAATAGCCAAAAAGTTGATGTAAAAAGAATTTTGTCTTGACTTATATGTTTGTTTTTCTTCATTATTCTGCATTTTTTGGTTGGTGTGACTTATACTCCAGAAAACACGGTACAATTTATTTGGCCAGCTTTTAATCAAATCTAATATGAGTCTGAAAATCTTTGTAGAAATTCTTATTCGAATTTTCTCACGGTTCTGTTCTTGGTCTCGGATTTTGTAAAATAAATTTCCTCCAAATATGTGACTTATATATGTTTTTTTTCTTCATTATTCTGCTTTTTTTTGGCTGGCGCGACTTATACTCCAGAGCGAATTATAGTCCAGAAAATAAAATATAGAGCTTAAACTAGTCGATAGGGTTGTTCAAAGTATCGAAAATCAGATGCTAATCGATACTAAAACTAGTATCGGCACTAGAGACTCATTTGAGCAGGTATTGATACTGAAAAAGGCACATCCACAGGACAGAAATGAACCTTTCCTGAAGCTTTAAACTGATCTTGAGCTGTATTTTTCACAAGTTTCAGACACATAGACTAATATACAGAAATAGAAAACAAAACACTACCATTTAATGTCGAAAATGATGGAATATTGTCTAAAAAAAGAGTCTATTCCTTAATATCGTAATCAAGTTTGACATTTTAGTGTTAAGACAACACTGTAAATAATCATAAGTTATATTTTGATCAGTATCATCTTTAATCGTATAATTCTAAAACGAATCCCAAAAGACAGTGGCTTTATCAAAACAAAATGTAAAAAAATAAAAACACTCAGACGCCTGATTTGTCTGTTATTAATGTTCATATCTTGATTTACAGACACAATAGTGAAATACAAATAACAGGATCATGTAGAGGGTTAATACGAACATTTAAGACCAAAATGACGAGTCTGAAGCAGCAGAGACAGAGAGGGGACAGTTTTTCAAAAAAATTAAAAAATAAACTCAAAAATAACAAAAAAAAACAAAAACACAACTCAAAATTAAATAAAAAAAAACAACTCAAAATAACAAAACAAATAAATAAACAAAATAAACAAAAAAAACCAACCTCAAAATAACAAAAAAATATATAATAAAAATTACTAAAAAAAACCCCAAAAAACTTAAAATGACAAAAAACAAAACAAAAAACAAAAACAAAAAAACCTTAAAAAATAATCTCAAAATAACTCCAAAAAATGAAGCACTGGATCATGCAGAGCGGGTTAATACGAACATTTAAGCCCAAAATGATGAGTCTGATTGTTCGATATATGACATTAACGGGGATTTATTTTCTTATTTTATGTAGCATATCAAATAATTTACATCTATGACACCAATAAAAATAACTAAGTGTAAATGTGTTTTAATGCACTGCTGGCCACGTTCTCGTTGTGTTGATCAAAGAAGATTACTGAGATTATCCTGCTTTACAGTTACTGTGTCAGTGATATAATAATAGTTTCAATATTATCGTTTATCAGGATATTTTTTGACTCCTGATCTCTGCACACCTCACTCACTCCACTGAATAAAAAATATAGACGATTTTCCTTTCCTGAATTTTTTAAAGTGATAAAAAGTGTAAAAAATAATCATTTCTGGGAGATTTTATATAATCGTTATATCACCAGACTGAGCAGAAAAAAACGACTTATGCACAGGGGAGTCGACAGGGGGGACAAAGGGGTCTGCTGTCCCGGGGTTTAGGGGCCCAGAACTGGACGCTCTTCCTATTAATTTGTATTACAGGGGCCCGTGTGGGACTTTTTGCCCCCCAAATTCCAGTTGACGGCCCTGCTCATGACTATAACGGTTCTTTAAACGTGGAATTTATGATTCATGAGATTAAAATTACAATTATTCATATTCAGAACATTTTAAACTGTCAGAAACTTATTCCTACATGGGATGATACTGAAATTTTGTGTGAAGATCATCAAAGCCAAAATAATTACGATTAACGATTATATCACGATACTGATTAAAGTTGATGACAGTTGAAAATGTTATGGATATGAATAATTATAATTTTATGAAAGATTAAGAAATGTTATAGTCTTGTACTTTGTTATCAGTGAAAAAAACTACAATCTAGTGAAGAATATTGTGTATGAACAGGGCCGTCAACTGAAATTTAGGGGCCCGGGGCACAACGTCTCACATGGGCCCCCCGTAATACAAATTAAATAGGAAGAGAGTCCTGTTGACTTCCCTGTTGATAAGTAGCTTTGTTCTGCACATTCTGCTGATATAATGATGATTATCTTTGTTGCCGATTATCGTGATTATATAAAATGTCCCACGAACGATTATTGTCGACCCTTTTTATCAGAATAAATGATATTATTGTTTATTGTCCCATTCCTAAATTTGTCTAATTTATGCCACAGACATAATAAAGTAGAATTATCTCCAAAAACTAGTCTACAAGTAAAATATTGCTAAAATAATAATAATAATAAATAAATACAAATAAATAAAAATAAAAATATAAATAAATAAATATATAACTAAATAAATACATTAAATAAATAAATACAAATAAATAAAAATATAAATAAATAAATACATAAAATAAATAAATGAATAAAATAAGAAAAAAATATTGTAAAAAGAATTAAAAACAGCAATAAATAAATAGCAGAATGCAGCATGTTAGCAGTCTGTATCTGTAATGAGTCCTAAAAGTTATTTATTCAACCTTTTTAAATTTAAATCTAATCGTAGAGCAGGAAAACAACAGTAAGGAAAGAAAAAGTTCCCCACGATACACAGTGCCCCCCAAAAAACCCTATTCCATCAGTCCTGTAGTGAATAATAAGTGGATATAATAATGACTGTGACAGGTCTAAGTCCAGTTTGTAAAATAATAATAATAACAGCAGACTTTGACCTTGTTGTATTGACTCACACGAGCACTGGGACATTTAAGGACGTGGCCTTGACCCATTTTACACTTGAACAATTTGGACTCTGGCTCGTACAGTCCTGAGTCAACAACATCCAACATCAGTTTATCTCTTCAACAAACCCAAACATTCACAGCAAAAGAAAAATTCCATTCCGTCAACGCGACCAAAGCTCCGGATCACACCTGGATCTGACGGCTGAAGGATCACACGACAAACCCAAACATTTATTTCACTATTTCTTCTTTTTACAACATACGTCGCATCAGATTTATGAACTGAAATGGCATGTGGTCTGGGCACTTACACCTAGACAAGGAAATGGAGCCAGGAAGTGCACACATAATCACTTCCTGTTTGGAACGCGGCAGCTAGCAGGTTAGCTTATCGTTCAGTATATGACATTAGCATTGATTTATTTAGCTCATTTTATCTAGATGAGACAGATCTTATGTTTAAATTGTACTTTACACATACACGGTATAAAGAAGTGGATTAAGCGTCCAGCTCCAGTCAAATTAAGCTAATCAAGGCTAGCAGTTATAGCGGCTAATTTGAAGCAACGTTCCATATTAGGAATTCTGACTGCGAGTATCATAGCAACCAAAGAGCCAATCCAAAGCGAGGCTGTTGAAGGTAACGCCCTTTGGTTGAGCAGGGAGCAGGCGCTAAGCAACGCCGTCAATCAAACCTGTTGCTAACGCTAGCGGGAGTGACCTCGGGGAAAGAAGGCGCCTGATTCGTCTGTTTTTAATGTTCATATCTTGATTTACAGACACAATAGTGAAATAAAAACACCAGCAGCAGTTACAGCGAGAAAGACGTGACAATTTTTCTAAGTAAAGTGAATCGGAGCAAGAGTCGATGGAGCCGGAAGTGCGCACGTGATCACTTCCTGTTTGGAACGAAGCAGCAAGCGGGTTAGCTATGTCCATTTATATAAATAATCTATGACTTTACAGGAGTTTCAATCAGATATCTACAGTATAGACCTGTCACGATATATTACTGAAGTAAATAAAGGCAATAAATGATAATATTATCTACTAAAAAGCTATTCTAAATGTACAATATTGTCAAAAAACATGAGCTTAAATAACAAAATTGCAGAATAAAACACTTAAATAACTGGTTTGTAGCTATATTAAGTCATAAAAAGTTATTTATTCAACTTTCTACAGCTCAAATCTTATGATATTCCAAAAAAAACCTACCAAAAATATCCCACTACGGCAAAGAAAAAGTCCTCGTGATAAATATTCACCCCCAAAAACTATTATTCCATCTATCACGTACTGAAAGATAAGTCAATATAGTAATTATCACGACAGGCCTAGCAGTATCTCACTAAAACATCACGCAGTTTTGCCCTTTCGGATTTTTCCCAAGGAGCTTTAACCTCCCATAACCTCTGCCACAGTGACCAGCTCCGAATGGAACGCTCCGGGATTACCGAGAGCCACGGCGCCATCACATGATCCAGGCATGCCACTCATTCACACGTTCAGTATCGCTGTCAGCAACTCAAAGACACTGAGCCAGGCAAACTAGTTCCTCTTGTGCAATCAATAGTGAAGGCCAAAGGGGGGAGCGGAGGAGCGGGGGAAAGTGAAAGGAGGCACTGTAGCTCTGAGTGGAGGAATACACAGATGCGGAGGTGGTGACGGGGCGGCGAGTAGAGGGGAGAGAGTGCGTGGTCGTGACAGGCAGCGGAATACAAGGAGGCGTCATTTCCATGTCATGAATAGTTTAGTAGTGAAGGTTCTTGGCTGAGTCGAGTACAGTGCAGGAGCGTGAGTGTGAAACGCAACTCCCAGGTTCAAAGTTGACGTGTTTAATAAAGACGTGGCGTGTTCTGCGTCCCGATTGGCTAAGGGACTGCCAGATTTACATAAACGTCGGATCGCAGTGTGACTCTGAAGTGCTGTACGTTTGCAATTTGTTTTCTCCCCGACAAAACCCACAATGTCGATGAAACGTTCAAAAAGGCACCTACGAAGGTTTGAACTTCTAATCTTGATGTTTATTTTCTGTAATTAAAGATCACTCTCTAATCAACTGTTGTGTTGATGTAAAAGAAGTAATTTAAAAACAAAATGGCTTCCTGGGAAATCGTTGTTACTAAAGTGAGAGGCTGACGTGAAAGAATTCTTAAACATTTTGTAATTTAAAGGTTGGTTTGGGATGTTGCTTTGGAAGTTCACATGCATTTTGACAAAGAAGGAGGACACCCAAGCACGTGAATTTATATTATTAAAGGTGTGACTCTGAAGTGCTGTATGTTTGCAATTTGTTTTCTCCCCGACAAAACCCACAATGTCGATCGTTCAAAAAGACGCCTACGAAGGTTTGAACTTTGAGTTTAAACGAGAGAGAAATGTGAGAAAATGTTAATGCCTGTGTGAGAAAAGTGTATAAAGTGTGTGGTGAGGGGTTTTACAGACAAAAACATAGAGAATAATGTAAAAAATAAAGCTGATACTTCGCGGATTTTGCTTATCGCGGGTTATTTTTAGAACGTGACCCCTGAGATAAACGAGGGACCACTGCACATGTTAAATCTGCTAAATTAACTGAGCTAATTGTATTTAAAGCCCCACCGTGTAACTCTTTAGCCAAAAACAGACCAAAAAAAATGATGTTCTTCATTTCGGACGCTTTTATTACACAAAAAAATAGAAAAAAACATGTGTCTATACTGTGAGTGGGCTCGCATCTCCACAAACCTGACTGTTACTTGGCCTGTTTCCATGGAAATGTGGTTCCTTTGGCTTTAATAAAATTTATTTCCAGGGAGAATGTTAACGCCTGTGTGAGAAAAGTGTATAAAGTGTGTGGTGAGGGGTTTTACAGACAAAAACAGAGAGAATAATGTAAAAAATAAAGCTGATACTTCACGGATTTCGTCTATTGCGGGTTATTTTTAGAACGATAAACGAGGGACCAGTGTGATTCATGTTTGTGTAATCTTTAATCACTTATTTTCAAGACGCCATTTTGCCGATCAATCCCCGTTTTCACCTTCACTGTGACATACTTATTTAGTCTTACTTATTCTTCAATTTTACTTTCTTAATCGCTGATACTCGTAGGATTTGGCAGCGTCGCTTCCGTCATTTTGGTACAAACGGGGAAAAAAATCCGCTTCTTTTTAGCGTGACGTGCAGCTATCCATAGAAGTTGTTGTGATGACGTTTACGGCGACGTCAGCTCCCATTGGATGCCGCAGTTTTCTAACGCAGAAATTAGCAGACTTGTTTCTTTTTTTAAGTCGTTTTACATGAATATTGTGGTTTAGGTAACGTCCCTTTCCACCTGCAGCACCGTTTATCAGGGGAACGCAGGCGTCTGGTTTGTCCGTTATTACCTCTAAAGCGCCGGATGCTGTCGTCGCCGTTAGACTCGCGGTTGTGGATTTTCCATCACCGTAACTCCGCAACCGATTGTGCTTCATGTAAATTCAAACTGCGTCTCAAAGCGAAGACATGAGGCTCTTTAAATATGTTACTATCATTACGGTCATGTGCTTACGTCGCCCTCGAAGACGACCAATCAGAGCGCAGGTGCTAACAGGATTCTCCCAGTCGGTTATTCGATGTGTCAAAAGGAAAAATACGGATGGATAGAGGAGTAAAATAGAGGAAGTTGTATGAAAAAAGGCAAAAGTACAGGCTGATACTTCCTTTAACATGATTTTTATGGCTAAAAAAAAAAAGAAAAACCGTCTCGGCGAGATATAATGGTCTATAATGTGCTCAGTCCTTAAAGGGTTAATGTTCATATCTTGATTTACAGACACAATAATGAAAAAAAAATATCAGGATGAGGCAGTTTTAGTTTAGTTTATTGGTTTATTTTAACGGGGATCATGTGTAAATGCATAAATATCATAAAAGAAGAGACGCTTTACAGCAGATTTACTTAGATTTAGTCTAATTTCCATCTGGTCAATACGAACATTTAAGACCAAAATGACAAGTCTGACAGTTTTTCCAATAGAAAGCGAACTGGAGCCAGAGTCGATAAAGCCGAAAGCACAGCTAGCAGGTTAGCTCTGTCCGTTTATATATAAAATCTATCGCTTAAACGCCAAAGTACATTCACGTTCGGCGTCCTGTTCACCGCAATTACTCTCAAATCCAAAGTTTGAGAATCTGAACAACTTTAGCAGCACATCTGAGCTCAAATGAGACGCAACTATTTCTCACAATCCCATCCGTTTGAGTCCAATCATCAGCGCCCACAATCTCTTCACTTATAGTATTACTCAACGTCAGCCCCGTCTCGCTCATTTGTAAGCGATGAACTGCAAAGTCGTCCATTCAAACGCATGTAAATCTATTAAGCCGCCGAAAACAATTAGACGGACGGCGCGAAGTAGTTAAAATACCCTGACCAGTTCGGCAAATGATTGTACAGCCCGAAATGATGAGTGCGCCGCAGAGATTCCCATTAAGGAAGATGAAAACCGCCCCGAGCTACACGTCGGCGCATAAGCTAAGGAAGAACGATGGTTGGATTTGGGATGGGCTAATAAATAATACAATCACGGTAATAGAAAGACGGGAGGGGAAAGAAAGGGGGGGAACAGACTGCAAAAAGCACAAGGAGACTGCTGCATAGTTACTGCCTAGCAACAGAGCGCCGGCACAGTGGCTCTCAGACGTCTAAGTGTAAGTTTTAACACAGCGGCTTCAGCGAGTGTCTGCGTTAAAAGAGATACAGCCAGATTTACTCAACAGATTTGAATCGAAAAGCACAATAAGGTCACGGAAGGAGCGTCGGACATGTTGAGAGCAGCGGTGAACGTAAAGAAAAGAGGGTTCGGGTTTATTTTATGACTTATGAAACTGGAAGAATACGATCTTGCTGTACAGGTTTGGTTAGTTTACGTTGGGAAGGAATTATATGGAGTTGGCATCGAACTTAACCTACTTAGTTCCTCCTCTCGCTTTGATATTGCACCAAGATAGACAAGAAACGGTTTGGGATGGACAGATAGTGGTTTCTACGTCGTTCTCAACCAACTAGCCGCCTGTTTGGATTAAAAAATGGTTGTTTTTAGATCAGGGAAGCCCAAATCCTCCAAGAAGTCGAATTTAACATGTTAATCCACAGAAAACACGCTTAAATCTGGGCTTTGGTACGCTCCTTTTTCTTCAATCTGGTCTAAATCGCATTTTCTTTCTCAAATAGCTGCGATTGATAAGATATATTAAATCGATTTACACTGGTCCCTCGTTTATCAGACGGGTTATGTTCTAAAAATAACCCACAATAAGCGAAATCTGCGAAGTATCAGCTTTATTTTTTACATTATTCTCTCTGTTTTTGTCTGTAAAACCCCTCACCACACACTTTATACACTTTTCTCACACAGGCGTTAACATTTTCTCACATTTCTCTCTCGTTTAAACTCTCTCAAAGTTCAAACCTTCGTAGGCGTCTTTGTCGGTGCAGAACGTTTCATCGACATTGTGGGTTTTGTCGGGGAGAAAACAAATTGCAAACCTAAAGCACTACAGCACTTAGCTAAAAAAAAACATAATAAAGAAGCAAAAATTAATTTAAAAAAAATGAATATAAAAAACATAATAAAGAAGTAAAAATTAATAAAAAATAAATATAAAAAACATAATTAAGAAGTAAAAAAAAATTAAAAAATAAATATAAAAAACATAATAAAGAAGTAAAAATTAATTTAAAAATGAATATAAAAAACATAATAAAGAAGTAAAAATGAATAAAAAATAAATATAAAAAACATAATTAAGAAGTTAAAAAAAATTAAAAAATAAATATAAAAAACATAATAAAGAAGTAAAAATAAACATAAAAAATAAATATAAAAAACATAAAGTAAAAATGAGTGTTTAAACGAGAGAGAAATGTGAGAAAATGTTAATGCCTGTATGAGAAAAGTGTATAAAGTGTGTGGTGAGGGGTTTTACAGACAAAAACATAGAGAATAATTGTAAAAAATATGTATTTGTTAGCGTGACAGGTCTATTAAACTGAACTAGCTACAGGATCTTCAAATACAAAGTCTGTCAAAGTTGAATGACCTTATACTTTTATTGTTTGGTTGTATTTCACCACAAAAACCAAACCCTCCAGGCTGATAAAGGCTGTTCTCTGTGTCATGACATGTTGCCCATATTTGCTACTTCCTGTTTTCCTCGCTGACAGACTGAAACTGCTCCACGTCCGTCAGTCTGCGCTGTTCCTGGCGGCTCGCTGACACATGGAACACACCGCGACACACTTCTGTCACTTGGTATGTAAACCTACACAGAAACTAGTCCCACCCACTGACAAAATAGCACTTATCACACCCAAGGCACACAACTTTATCAGCCGCACACAAGCAGCTCCTCGTGTCACTGTCAGGGGCCTCGTCTTCCAAAACATGGATTCTACAAGTTCAGGATGTGTTTGTTTTATATAACGTCAATATTATAAACTGGTCACATGACAACTGTCTTCAAACATGGCGGCCTGTGCGTTTGTTTTTCATATAAACAGCTTTTACCTGTTACTATTATCAATATATTACAATGAATGAATCAATTAGTTTTGATATTTTTAGGTTAAGTGTCTTGCTCAAGGACACAATGACAGCAGTGGGAGCTGGAATCGCACCAACAACCTGTGGGTCAGTGGACAATGATGTTGAGAGCAGGATTCGAACCGGCAACCTTCAGATCAGAGGACGAGCACTCTCCCCACAGAGCTACTACTTTGACTCGTTTACTTTTACTTTGACTCGCATATTTTGATTTGCATACTTTTACTTGTTTATTTTGACTTGTTTACTTTTACTCGCATACTTTTACTCTTTTACTCGCATACATTTACTCGCACACTTTGACTCATATTCTTTGACTCGTATACTTTGACTCGTATACATTTACTCGCATACTTTGACTCGCATACATTTACTCGCATACTTTGACTAATTTATTTTGACTCGTATACTTTGACTCGCATACTTTGACTCGTATACATTTACTTGCATACTTTGACTCATAAATTTACTCGCATACTTTGACTCGTATACATTTACTCGCATACTTTGACTCATTTACTTTGACCCGTATACTTTGAATCATACATTTACTCGCATACTTTGACTCGTATACTTTGACTCGTATACTTTTATTTGATTACTTTTACTTGTTTACTTGAGTATATCACAACACTAATTACTGAAGTTGTAAGGTTTTGTTTTTAATTCATAAAGTCGTATAAAATATTAAAGTTGTAAAATGAATGTGACTTATTTACATTTACAGGCATACTTCCGTTTAATGCCTTAGTGTGGAATATTACAGCCAATAGAACAATATTCCCATGGAAACAAGCAGACGCAGGCGCTCCTCCAGGTCAAATACAGGTCAGGTTTGTGGAAATGCAAGCCCACTCATGGTAAAAACGCATGTTATTCTGTTTTTCTGTGCTATAAAAACATTCAAAACGAAAATACACTTTTATTTTAGTCAAATTCTCAGCTAAAAAGTGACATAGTAGAGCTTTAAGTTTATATTTTTAAATCTATGTAATAAGAGATAACACTAAAAACTAAGGAAAACATTTAAAAACTGAGAAAAACGAAAATACTCGCTTTTATTTTAGTCTAATTTTCAGCTAAAATGTTACATAGTAGAGCTTTAAGTTCATTTTTTACTACATAGATTTAAAAATGTAGACACTAGAAACTAAGGAAAACATTTAAAAACATCCAAAACGAAAATACTCGCTTTTATTTTAGTCAAATTCTCAGTTAAAAAGTGACATACTAGAGCTTTAAGTTTACATTTTTAAATCTATGTAATAAAAGATAGACACTAGAAACTAAGGAAAACATAAAAAAAATACAAAAAAAACGAAAATACACACTTATTTTAGTCAAATTCACAGCTAAAAAGTTGCATAGTAGAGCTTTAAGTTTACATTTTAAAATCTATATAGAGATAAACGCTAAAAACTAAGGAAAAGGTCTTGTAATAATGGCGTTTTCATGTTTTTACGTAACCGAAAAGCTGCTTTAAGAGAGAAAAAAACCAACAAAAAATCATTATGTGTCTCTATGCAGGGGAGCGATTGCGAGACGGGGTCAACCAGCTGGGTAAACAACAGCACAGAGAAGACAGAGGGGACAGAGGGGACAGAGGGGACAGGGTGCAGAGTATCTCCTTTCACATCTACACTGCAGTTCGAGTGAGACGCCCCCGCTGCAGCGATAGGGGCCTCGCCGTTTATCAGACACTCGCAAACGCCGTCGACCAAGTGAAACAACAAAACTAACAAAACTCGACGAGCTAATCAGGAGAAAACAGACGATTGTTTCACATGTTTGTCTGGCAATTGAGAAAACTTGGGTTTAAACGTCCGATACTTCCCAAAAACTCATATTTAAATTGTTTTTATTAAGCTTCTGTATAGTTTTGTCAATGGAAATGATAGGAGTTAAAATGACAAAGTACATTTTTAAAAACTTGTTCTACTTTTACACAACAATTTAAGCATGGGAAGAAATAAACAATCGAATTTACAAGGGAAAAAAGTTGGTTAATTGGATCAGTATAAGCACAATTTGGTTTAATAATAATTTTAGTCTTAAAATGTTGTTTTTCCAGGTGCAAAACTACAATTAAATGTGCTTTATTATACACAAAATTGACTCTTGTGAGGTTTAAACCGTGTTATAATGTTGTTACGTCATCAAAAACAGACCTGGAGTTGTGTTTTGTTTCATTCACACATGTTTGAGTAACATTTCCAAAGCTCAAAACGCTCTGTTCCACCTTGTGATGTCATGAAGTGGTAGTATTCTTGAAGTTACCAGCTACGTTTTTACCTTTCGTTCAGTAGAGACGGGTAATTCCAAGGCTGAAACGATCCAAATGATTGTAGAAATGAAGGTGTGTGGAGTTTAAAAACACTGTGGAGCACTTCCTGTATCACCACATGATGACATCACAAGGTGGAATAGTGTGTTTTCTCAGCCTAAATATGCAGGATTGTTTGTGTGTTAAACATGTGAGAATTAAACAAAAAAACACAACTCCACGTCTGTTTGTGACGAGGAAATAACATTAGAACAGATAAGAATATTGCATAATATGGGATCTTTAAGAATTTAGGAAAAATATCTGAGTTTAAAGTTGTGGAAAGTGCTTATAAACTCATCCTGGTGAGTAATTGTGATGCTCTGAATATAAACGGTAAGTGAGGAGTAACTTTGGACGACTGCAAACCAACATCAGCTAAAAAAAAACACGTAAAAACTTCAAAATCAGACTCGAATTAGATGGAAATAAAAAGTAGGAGTGGTAGTAGTAGTAGTAGTAGTAGTAGTAGTAGTAGTAGTAGTAGTAGTAGTAGTAGTAGTAGCCCCTCCAAACACCACCAACAATATGAAGTAGCAGTATTGCAGATTTGCCTTGCTCCAGTATATAATTAGTATAATAAGTACTTCTTCCTTGTGTACAGTTTTGTGATCACTCAGTGTTTTGATCTGGACACAAACGTTGCCAAATCGTCCAATATTTCAAACTGGAGGCACCGACGCGTCTGTTGTCCTCTATTGTTTTAGCTTCAAAGGCCTGTTTGAAGCACCTACACACTTCACCTCTGACCTCTGACCTGACACCTGCCGTTTTTACATTTCACACAGATGAAAGACGAATACTACTACTACTACTACTATTACTATCACTATTGCTACCATTATTACTACCACTACTAGTATTACCACTTTTACTACCACTACGACTACTTCTACTACTACTACAACTATAACTACCACTTCTACTACCACTACTACTATCACTACTACTTCTACAACTACCACTACCACTATAACTACCACGACTACTACAACTACCATTACTACTTCTACCACCACCATCACTACTACTTCTACCACTAGTACTACCACTACTATTACCACTATCACTACCACTACTACTACTTCTATGATTACCACCACTACCACTATAATTACCACGCCTACTACAACTACCATTACTACGTCTATGACTAACACTGCTACTACCACAATCACTACTACTTCTACGACTACTACCATCACTACTACCACTACTACTACTAGCACTACTACGGCTATTACCACTATTACTACCACTACTACTACTATTTCCATTCATTTGTAGGTTAAAGTAATTCTTTAGTTCCAGTTACAGATTTGTGTTTATACTTCGTCCATTTCTTGATGTACTCCCTGAAGTACTGCACACTTCTTGATGTACTCCCTGAAGTACTGCACACTTCTTGATGTACTCCCTGAAGTACTGCACACTTCTTGATGTACTCCCTAAAGTACTGCACACTTTAAACCCTGCTGCAGTGACATCAGAGCGTGGTGTCCGTGTGGCGTCTCATCCTCTGCCCTTAGACGATGAAACGCCTCAGAATCTTACATAAAATTACATAATGTCCCACCAGGGAAGTGACAAAAGGTTAATCTTGGCTTTAAAGAGCGTCTCCGGCCGCTCGTCCCGCCCGTCTCGCCCGTCCCGCTCGCGCTGTGGTCAAACACTCTGAACGCTCGCACTAATGATACCTTCTCATTCTGTCCCAGTCCAATTACCGCGCGCCCCGAGGAGAGCGCCGAGTCTATTAGAGCGGCGCTCCTCCACATTAACCACTCACAGCCCGTCAGAGCAGAGGCCGCCATCGAAGAGGACGCCATCGAAGAGGACGCCGTCGAAGAGGACGCCGTCGAAGAGGACGCCGTCGCACAACTCGAACATCACAGTCTGAGGGGTTTTACTACTTTTTTACTACTACTACAACAACTACTACTACTGCCACTACCACCACCACTATTACCATTCCCATTACCACTACTACTGCTCCGATCACTACTATTGCCACCACTCCTACTACTACTACTGCCATTGCTACTACTATTACCACTATTACCATTCCCACTACTACTAATAACCCTGCTAGCACTACTATTACCACTACTACTACTACCATTACTACTACTACTACTACTACTATCAAAAAAACAAGAGCTGCAACAAATAAATGTATGTATACAGTATAAGGTAAGTACACATGTTTTTAAGGTACTTTTCACCTCAGTAAAACACATGTAAATAAAGAAATACTTCCTTATTATTAGTAAAAGCAAAATGCTTTCCCCACTGTATGTGTGTGACTGTGAAATTAATGGTGGTATTTGGAAGGACTACTACTACTACTACTAAATGCTCATTTTTATACAGTACTTTTGCATCTTCAAGTCACTCAAATCTCTTTAAATCAAAGGGCAAGGTGAGTTATGCATCTTGCCCAAGGACACAACGACAGCATCTGAACAGAAATAACAGCTTTTCAGCCTTTTACGATGTGTTTTTTCCTTCCTTTTTTCAGACAAAAGCTCCAGAGTAGGGCATTAAAACAGCAATTCCAGTAAGAACACATGTTTAAAACCTACTTTCAAACTGTAAAACACATGCAAATAAAGTAAATAAACACTTCTGTATCATTAGCATCAAGTTTTAAATCTGTTATGACACGACGCACATTAAGGAGATAATTTGAGGTACAGTATTCGACCGCGCGGGCTAAATTAGCGCCCATCGTCTGTGTGTATGTTTAGCCCCATCCCGTGCCTATTCTATTCTGACGTCGCCTTTTATTTACTTTATTATTGCATAAGCGTTATCCCTCATTGATATTTCCACATTACGAAGCGCAACAGAGTCTATTGTAGGTTTTGACAGGGGCGTTTCATTGTTGTTGCCACTCTGCTGCTCTGCCTTTGAGGGATCAGGTGTCGACGGGACGGCCTAAGCCCCGCCGTGCGCGTCCGGGCCTGTGCAATCCAAACACGCACAGAACAGCACACTCATCACTTCCTGGTTGCCGTCACGTCCTCGTTTGGGATGTCCCGTCAGCTGGAGCGGGGACAGAGACACGGAGAGCGAGAGTAGAGTGTAGTACGACTCAATTCTGATTCTGTTAGCGTAGCGTTTGGGGTTAGCCGGGTGATTCTCGCCCGAGCGACCTTGTCAGAAAGTGAAGTGAAGAGGTCAGGGAAGACAAGTGCCCTCCTCCTCTACTCTCCTCCCTCCTCCTCTACCCTCCACCCTCCTCCTCTACCCTCCTCCTCTACCCTCCACCCTCCTCCTCTACCCTCCTCCTCTACCCTCCTCCCCCCTCCTCCCTCTCCTCTACCCTCCTCCTCTACCCTCCACCCTCCTCCTCTACCCTCTACCCTCCTCCTCTACCCTCCTCCCCCCTCCTCCCTCTCCTCTACCCTCCATCCTCATCCTCTACCCTCCTCCCTCCTCCTCTACCCTCCACCCTCTCCTCTACCCTCCTCCCTCCTCCTCTACCCTCCTCCCTCCTCCTCTACCCTCCATCATCCTCCTCTACCCTCCATCCTCCTCCTCTACCCTCCATCATCCTCCTCTACCCTCCTCCCTCCTCCTCTACCCTCCTCCCTCCTCCTCTACCCTCCTCCCTCCTCCTCTACCCTCCACCCTCCTCCTCTACCCTCCTCCCTCCTCCTCTACCCCCGTCGCACATGCACCTGTCACGGAGCTGCACTTCTGCTGCTGCTACTGTCAACATGGCATTTGGAGCTATTTGTACAAAAGCAACGAATACCACAAGCAAATACTAATAAGGATTTCTACGAGGACCTTTCAGACTCTATTTGGACAGATTTCAATAAAATCTAATACGTTTACACAATCTCCTTACAGCTCAGCGCACATTTTGCCACGTGCCAGTGTTTTTCAGAGCATTATGTAACGTTCAAATGGTTCATATATGTTAAAATCGGCTTTTTGGGTGGAGGATTCGTCATCACGATATACGATAATATTGCTAATCGCGATCAAAAAGGTCCGCAATTAATCGTTCGTGGCATTTTTTAATAATCATCACCAGACTGTGGCATTTTTACGGTTTCAATACAACGTTTAGATGCAAACTTGTTCTGAATCGGGATGGTTCTTCACCGTCGTACCTTCTGGGCAGTGAATCTACATCCAGATTATGCCGCACATTTATATCCTCCACTCAAGAAGGTGAAGTCTGATGTGTGGAATTATTATGGATTTGAAAAACAAAACAAGACCAACAAGATGAGCCACCGATCTGCAGAGCCTGACGAAAAAAAGTCGCGCATCCGAGAGCAAACACGAGCGACTTACGCGCACATTTACGACACAAACATCCTGCATCGTTTGACAAACTTGAGCTGAAAATATCCATCGTAAGAAACACCCCATGAGAAATAAACTATTGAATGTAGTTTGTGTTAGTTACGATTTGTGTGAATAATGGTGCGTGTTTGTGTCGACTTTGCTATCGCTAGGTTAGCACTAGCGGAACAGCATTTTGCACGGGTGATAGCACAGTTTGCTAGCAGCGGCGCATGGTTTTACAACAATCATGAATTAATCTGAATACCTAAAACCTCCTAAGACCTGGCAACGCATTTTGGGTTTTTTTTAGGTCACAACACATTTTTTTTTTCTCTAGAAGTTCCCGGTGTCACATATGAGGACATTAAACTGCCTTGGTTTAATAATTATCCTGTTAATGTCGTTTATCGTGATCTAGATCAAGTTGCAGGTCAGATTTTTTTTTTTAAAGATTCAAGATTTCATCGTCAACGTCAGAGAAAACAACAAAATTACTGCAGAGTTTTGATGTAAACTGGATTAGAAAAGATGCAAGAGGCCATTCATAAATAACCCCAGAGTAAACGTTAGCAGAGCGTGTAATAAACAGAAAAACGTCCCAGCGTCACAAGGACAAAAAGACAGATTTGTGGAGCAAGTTACGTCATTATGCAACAATTCAAAGTCCAATTCAGTGGTTCTGTATTGACGGTTTATTGGGAGTTATTGTCCTTCGAAATGGGGCAACAATTACGAAATTAATCCTCCCGCAACTGAATAAACGAAAGAAATCAGTTTAATGCCGCACTTCGGGACGTTCCAGGCAACAACATCTC
Organism: Periophthalmus magnuspinnatus; assembly: GCF_009829125.3. Taxonomy (NCBI): domain Eukaryota; kingdom Metazoa; phylum Chordata; class Actinopteri; order Gobiiformes; family Gobiidae; genus Periophthalmus; species Periophthalmus magnuspinnatus. The sequence goes on along the minus strand of NC_047142.1, from coordinate 2,486,443 downwards.
CATGGAGACGGCTGATCTACCAACAGAAAAGTTACGTAATGCCCCGTTAAAGACTAATCGCTCAAGAACAGCACGATTTTACCTGCTTTTCAAAACGTCAAATATTCAAATATCCGTCCTGATGTTAAAAGTCAATCGAACCCGTTTTGAATCTCAAAGCTCACGGGACAAAATGCGTTTCTATTTTTATGTTTTTAAAGTTCTCCTCGTGAGTCTTTCAGGCTTTTGTCGGCGCAGAAGGAAGCTTTGAACAATTGCAATCGCGCCACGTTCTTGTGATGTCTTCCCGGGTAAAATGAAGTCGCAGCGTTTCTAAACAGAGCAAACAACCTCATCAGGATGCACCGCGGAACATCGTCAATTATTCAGCCTGCCAATGGGGAATACAAAACTTAAAGGCCCATCACGATAACGCATTTGGAAGCACGAGATGAGATTTTTTTTTTAAACAGACGACGGCCTGAGCTGCAGCAGAAGAAGAAACGGCAAAATGAAGCGATAATGAGCCGTAGAAGTGATGTTTTCGACTCTCTACGGCGCAAATCTTATCATGTTACAACTAAAATAACAAAAACGTACACACGGGAAACACTCTGCTAAAAATATATATTGTTACAGTATTGATGTAGTAATTATCATGACATAACTTTACATCATTTTCTTATTGTCTAATTGTCTTAAAAACATAAAAAAAAACAAAAACAAAACTGGTTCATCTGCCGTGTTCCAAAAGGTATTCCCCAGTTTTTAATGGTTAAAAGTTGTGAAAAGTGAGTTTATAAGCACTTATTTTGCAACTTTTCATAACTTTTAACCATCAACAATGACAACAACTAGCATGCCAACCGCACAATTCCTGACTATCACCCTTTATAATTCGATTGAGACAGTACGCAGCTTACGCAAATATGACCTCAAGAGCTGCTTAGACGATATATCTGCACTGGGGTGAGACTAATTTTGCTCAACAACAAAACTCTGTGAAAGTAGCTTAGTCGGTTGAGCGTTTGACCACTGATATGAAGGTTGCCGGTTCAAATCCTGCTCTTGAGTGGTCGGGTTGGTGTCATAGATGTGTCTGAATACACTGGTGTATAAATGGGTGAGTGATTCCTTGACGTAAAGCGCTTTGAGTGACTTAAAAGTGAAAAAAAGGGCGATTTGACCATTTACGTTGAAAAACTCAGGTGCGAGGGTCACGTTCCGAAGATAACCCGCAATAATCGAAATCCGCGAAGTATCAGCTTTATTTTTTTTACAATTATTCGCTACGTTTTTGTCTGTAAAACCCCTCACCACACACTTTATACACTTTTCTCACACAGGCGTTAACATTTTCTCACATTTCTCTCTCGTTTAAACTCTCGCAAAGTTCAAACCTTCGCAGATTTGAACGTTTCATGGACATTGTGGGTTTTGTCGGGGGAAAACTTGCAAATACACAGCACTTTAGAGTCACACTGAAACAAAAACTCCTCTGAAAGCTGCGAAAAACAGGCATTAACATTTTCTCGCATTTCTCTCTCGTTTAAACACAAAGTCAAAACCTTCGTAGCCGCCTTTTTGAACGTTTCATCGACATTGTGGGTTTTGTCGGGAAGAAAACTTACAAACATACAGCACTTCGGAGTCACACTGCGGAGGAGATTGATGGACAATGGTGTACAGCATTTTAACTGTCATTTTTGCCATGTTTTTTTCACGTACAGCGCCTCCTACGTGTCTCCGCTCACTCTTCTGACCTCCTGTCCAGCTGCGGGACTAGAATCCGGAGAAGCCCCTTGCGTATTAACCGCTTTATCAGCCGTCTCGATGTCCCCCCACCCACCAAATTACGCACACGCATCTCCCTAATGGGCCGGCTCAAATGCCACAGCTGCAGTTCATGTTGGATTTTTACTGGCCCACATTATCAGCCGTGAGCAGACGAGCTGTGGGCATCACCCGTTTTTACTCAACCCCTCCGTACTTCTCTCAGCCTCGCATCAAAACCATCGGCGATAACGTGTTTCATTATACGCCGCGGTGGAGGCTTCAGACGGGACAGATGAGCCAGATTAAAACGCAATTCACTGTGGTCCCCGAGAGGCCGAGGGGTTATCGTCCGTCGTCAGCTGAGTACGCGACGACGGGAGGTTCGTACGGGCGACTTTGATGAGTAAAGGTTGAATATATACAGTTTGAAATGGCATTAAAGCGACGTGGAGTTGCGGAGAAGCAGGATACAAGCTGCAAAAGTCATTATATTGTATTTTAAGTGGTACAATTAATCAGATTTTAAAGTTTCTGTGATTTCTAAGTGTTCATGATCAGCTTGGGTCGTGTGCAAGCGTCTGGAAAGAAGAAATGTACCGGATTTTCTGGACTATAAGTGTCTCTTTTTTCATAGTTTGTCCAGGGGTGCGACTTATACTCAGATGCGACTTATATGTGAAATGATTCAACTATATAATGCCATATCTTGGTTATTGTCGCCAGTTTCTACTCCTCCTGAACCACTGAACATTTAAAATTTAAACATTACGGTGATTTAAAAGACAAAGAGAAACACTGAACAAAAACGCCCCTAAAAGAAAACGGTAAAATGTTCAGAAGCGACACCGAGGACGAAGAATTCAGTGGATTTATTGATTTGGGGTGAGATCCAGAGTAAACTTGTTGCTTGTTTTTTCTGCTTTATTTATCTGATTAACTGTTAATATCTTACGTTAACAAACCAGACACGTGTTCAGTTCTGTCTGTGCTTCATGTCGCTGAATAAATATAAATGTGTTACGTTAGCGTGATGTACTGATATTCAGCCTGTTGTTCCACATTTTATTATTATTATTAGAACTTGACTTTAAAGATAAAATGTCTGTTTTTGGTCTTGGATTTTGTAAAATAAATTTCCTACAAAAATGCAACTTATATGTTTTTTCTTCATTATTATTTATTTTTCACTGGTGCGACTTATACTCCAGAGCGACTATAGTCCGGAAAATACGGGATTCTAAATTAATAAAATGTATGAGCTGCAATAAATAAGTAGCAAAATTAATCACTTTAGTTGTTTGTAGATGAGTCATAAAAGTTATTAATTCAAACCTCTACAGCTCAAATCTTATTGTATTGCAAAAAACAGCCAAAACGTTTTTGTAAAAATAATTTTGTAAAATAAATTCCCCAAAAAATGCAATTTATAGTCCAGTCCAACTTATGTTTTTTTTCCTTCATTATTTGTCTGGTGCGACTTATACTCCAGAGCGACGTATAGTCCAGAAAACATGGTACGGTTTATTAGATTTTATTGAAATTTGGCCAAAAAAAAGAGTCTGAAAGTCTTCATAGAAATTCTTATTAGAATTTCCTCATGGTATTCTGTTCTCGGTCTCGGATTTTGTAAAAGAAATTGCGACTTATATGTTTTTTTCTTCATTATTATTCATTTTTTGTCTGGAACTACTTTTTTTGTGTTAAATGGGACTAATTTAAAGTTTGTAGTGTTTATGTTCAGGAGATAGAACAAGTTTTAAATTATAATGATTTAATATAATGTAATTTTGACACATATAAGTGAAAAATACATTATTGTTGCCGTACCCGCCTCTCCTCCCTGGTATTTAACACAAGCTCAAACAGAACATCTTGGTGTTTTACTGAACGTTTTTGTTTTTTATTCACTTTTATGTGAAACTGAAGTCGACCTCGTATATTATATTTTATTTATTTTACAAACTGTCCACCCACAACAAGTCTCAAACATGAGGGCACGGAAAAGAAACGGAAATGCAACGGAAAAGCAACGGAAATGCAACGTTACGCAACCGATACTGACAAATCTGCAAACTTTTGAGTAAAGACACATCAATGTTTCTTATATAAAATGTAAACACTGCTGCATCGATGGTTAGTTATGAAGTAATTCCCTTATTTCCGTGATTGTATCTGACCCGATGCGAAAAATCACCCTGAAAAAAAACGTGAAATCCTGATTAGATCCTGTTGTTTGGTTTGGGTCACGACAGGGCGGGAGATGTTTGTCCAGGGATGGTGTTGCATTATTTCAAGTGTGCACCGGGTTGACCTTTGCTCCAAATCAAACGCTCTTGTGACTAAATCGTCCATTAGAAGCAGCAGATTCAACAACCGGACGTGAAACTGCGGCGTGTGGATGTGCGCCATGTTTCTGTGCGTTAAACGTGTCGCCGATCGGATGAGTCACGTCGGAGAGCGTCCCCGGCGTCGCCCACATCGACATAAACGCTTCATTATCGCTGGAAAACTCTGTCAGCGTGAATCCGGCGCGACGTGTGGAAGAAAAATACAAATACAGTTAGTTGTTCCTCGTTAAATCGCGGTTCAACTTTCGTGGTCTCGCTGTTTCGTGGATGTTGGATCGCAGTGTGACTCTTAAGTGCTGTATGTTTGTAAGTTTTCTCGCCGACAAAACCCGCAATGTCGATGAAACGTTCTGCAGCGACAAAGGCGTCTGCGGTCGCGCCCAAATGGTCAAGGAAGAAGAAAAGGTTGGACTTCTAGACACGCTGAAGGAAGGGAGAAGTTACGCGGCAGTAGGGGGCGCCATTACGGATAAATTAATCTTTGTTTTGTTGCGTAAAGGAGGAGGAAATACATAACATAAGGATGACAACATAAGGCAGCAATAAGTTTTAACGTAGATAGTGTATAAAGTGTGTGGTGAGGGGTTTTACAGCAAAAAACATAGAGAATAATTGTAAAAAATAAAGCTGATACTTCGCAGGTTATTTTTTAGAACGTAACCCCCGCGATAAACCAGGGACGACTGTAATTTAAAGTTAAAAAAACCAAAGATGCACTCAAAAAGTACAAAATAAAAGTTTTTATTACCACATGACAAAGTTAAAATCATGTCAATGCGTTTCAGTCGTTCAATCTCGAGTTTGAAACATGTTACCGCGATTTTTAATTTATTTGCCATGTGATAATAAAGGATTTTAGTTATTTTGTACTTTTTGAGGGCCTTGTTTTCTGAAGAGGACCAAAAGGACAACTCTGCACAATCTCTGTAGCTCTCCTGCCATCGAAATCCGTGAGGTATCAGCTTTATTTTTTACATTATTCTCTCTGTTTTTGCTGTAAAACCCCTCACCACACACTTTATACACTTTCCTCACACAGGCGTTAACATTTTCTCACATTTCTCTCTCGTTTAAACTCTCTCAAAGTTCAAACCTTCGTAGGCGTCTTTGTCGGTGCAGAACGTTTCATCGACATTGTGGGTTTTGTCGGGGAGAAAACAAATTGCAAACGTACAGCACTTCAGAGTCACACTGAGATCCAACGTTTATGTAAATTTGTCTGAACACATTCTGTACTGGACAGGAGACACGGCACGGAGGAGACTGATGGACAATGGTCTACAGTCCAACAGCCAATCAGGACGCACAACACAATGGTCTACAGTCCAACAGCCAATCAGGACACAGGACACAATGGTCTACAGTCCAACAGCCAATCAGGACGCACGACACAATGGTCTACAGTCCAACAGCCAATCAGGACACAGGACACAATGGTCTACAGTCCAACAGCCAATCAGGACGCACGACACAATGGTCTACAGTCCAACAGCCAATCAGGACGCACGACACAATGGTCTACAGTCCAACAGCCAATCAGGACGCACGACACAATGCACGTTTATACGATGTAAAAAAAACATGTGAAACTACGCTAAAAAAATCCACCAAACAGCGAGACCGTGAAAGATGAACCGCGATATAGCGAGAGACAACTGTATCTAAAATAAGTCTGTGACAATGAGCCGATATTTGCACTTTCAGCGTATCAGCTATCGGCCTTCGATCTCCAGGACAGGCCGATATTTAGTTGTTGCAAAAAAAAAAACTGCACAAACTGTGGCTAAACTGCTCTCTCTGTGTGTTTTTAAAAAGGGGCTGTCGTAAATGTAACTTTTTTAACTTAATATGAGGAAAATAACCTAAATCGAACTTACGTATCGACGCAGAAAATATCGGCAGAGCTTATCGGCCTCTGAATTCTAAATAATCAGCAATGAACATGGAAAAACCCAAATATCGTCCGATTTTTAGCCACAATAATCACAAAATCGAGTTATTGCTCCATATATGAAACCTGGAACAGTATATTTTGGCTCTTTTTTTGCCATTTTTATTCAATTGCACAAGATTTAAGCTGCAGATTGTAGAGAAAATAAACAGCAGAGTGAACACAGACGATATTATTGTTGCAGTTTAGGCGTTTTAACGAAGCTGTACATTTAAAAATCAGTTTAATGGGGTTCCTCGGGTTGTGGCAAAGTAGTTTTTATCGTTTATCGCAGTATTTCTCCGCTCAGACTGACACAGCTGCTCGTGTGGGGGGTTTCCCTGGTGTGTGCGGTGACATAATCAAGTTCGACAGCAGTTTCAATACATGTAACTCAATGGAACTGACAATAGAAGCTCACGCGGCGTTTTCAAGACGTGCTACAGAAATCCTGCATAGAACTATTTGCCAAATCTGTTCTTCTGAGTTTTTGTAAATGTCATACGCTTCGTCTGGATTTGCTCAACATTCAAGCTTCTCTTTGGGTTGGGTTCTTTTTTAAATGGACCTGAAAATACGAGAAGTTTGAAGAATTGCAACAGAAATCTGACAGTAAAAGCGAATAACAATCTGTCGAATCTGTTCAAGCTTCTCCTGAGGTTTGCAAATGTCATATGTTATGTTTTAGCTTTATTTTGCATTAAAATTCACGCTTTTCTTTGCGTTGGGTTCTTTTTTTTACGTGTAAATGAACCAAAAATACAAGAAATTTGAAGAATTGCTGCAGAAATCTTGCCCAAAAAACTGCACAGAACAAATTTACAAAGCTCAGGAGAAGCTTGAACAGATCTGGAGATGTTATATGTCATTTTTTTAGCTACATTTGCATCAATATTCAAGCTTCTCTTAGTGCTGGGTTCTTTTGGACGTGACAGTACAAGAATTTTGAAGAACTGCTGCACAAATCTTGCCAAAAACTGCACAGAACAATTTGCCAAATCTGTCCAAGCTTCTCCTGAGCTTTGCAAATGTCACATCCCGTTTTTTTTTAGCTATATTTGCATCAAAATTCAAGCTTCTCTTCATCTGAGGTTCTTTTTATGTGTAAATAGACCCGACAGTACAAGAAATTTGAAGAACTGCTACAGAAATCTTCCCCGAAATGTGAAAAACGATCTGCTGGAGGTTTCCCCTGAGCTTTTTTAAACACCACCTGCAGTTTTCTACACTGTATAAACCTCCAAACCTGCAAAATATTGTCTTCTTTCAGTATTTAAACGCCACTTTTCACATGTATCGTATTTATTCCACCGCCTGAATATAGAAAAGTAACGTTATGTCAACCCGACCTGTCAGTCCACCGTGTTACATCATGTCATGAGGTGAGTAATACAGGTTTAATAATACAACACAATTGATTTTAACTTTGACTTTAGCACATAGCTGTTAGACTTAAGAGCATGGCAGAGGAAATTGCGATGCTTTAATTATTCAGGAGGACAATCTTTCCTCATCAGAGCAGAGGAGGGGTGGATTGGTGCGTGTCCATCACTGGGAGCTTCTTACCTTGGTGACCACATTCTCCACGAGCCCAGTGTGCAGCTCAAACGTCCACTCACTGCACCTGCACTGCACACTGGCGCTGTCATTCAGGCTGATGCTGGAGGTGGTGGTGCTGCTGGTGGTGGTGGTGGAGCTCACGTTGGCAGAGACATAACCCGGTCTGGAGCTGCTGCTGCTGTTTGTCCAGGCAGTGTCCAGGAGCGAGGCGAACCCGCTGCTCACGTTGCTGAGGTTGGCAGGGGGCTGGACGCATGTGTTATTGGGCTGCGCCAGGAGGAAATTGTCTGAATAGTGACTGAATCCAATGAAAATCGCCGGGATCCATGTCAGCACGATCAGCTGTTTCTGGTACTTCCCAAATCCCCCGAGAAAAGGCAGCACGGCGCCGTCAATGCGCGTGAGCAGCGACGACGACGACGACGAGTTTTCCGGGGACACGAATCCGTTCTCGGGCTGCGGACGGTCCTCCCCGCCGGTGTCGAGCTGCACCACGGCCATCTCCCTCTCTCTCTCTCAGCCGGTGGATAGAGAGATGCGTGTTCCGTGGCGCAGAGGAGAGAGGAGGAGAGAGGAGGAGAGAGGAGGAGAAGCCGGGGGTTTTGCAGTGCTTTACCCCCCTGTCGTCTCTCCACACTCTGCGTCAGTGAGCGCGGCGTGTGCGCAGTCAGTCAATGGGACAGACGCGCCTCTCCGTGCGATTCTGTGTCTGATCAGGAAGCACTTCCCCCTGCGCCGGGTTCAGCTGCTCACTTCAAAACAAACTGCGGCCAGAGAGAAGAGGAGGAGGAGGCAGGAGAGGGGAGGAAGCGAGGAAAGAAAGGAAAGGAGAGGAAGGAAGGGAGGAAGGGGGTCTTTTCCGACATCGCGTGATCCATCCGTGGTTCCCTCTCATTCCGCCGCGTCCTCGGTGTTTCCCGCGCGCGCTACAGGTAACTCACCTGAGCACAGACCCTCCCCGCGCTGACTCAGCCCAAACATGGCCTCCCAAGAAACGCAGCTCTGCCTGTAAACGTAGAAGAAGTGAGTCCTGCGCGGCGCGTGTCCACTGCGCACAGACGCACAGACGCGCGCCTCTCCAGCTGTTTACCCAAATAATACAAGTCTTTGTTAGAAACACACTCAGCCACCGCCTCTTTCTGCTCCTGCATATTTTAATACAGCAGCAGCAGAAGCTCACACATTTGTCAGGACTGAGACAAAAGAGTCACGAGTTCAGTTCAGTCATAAACACTGTTATTAAAACGATAATTAAACTAAGAAAACAGGTCACAATCTGCACTGTCCTGCAACAAACTGATGCAACTTCACACGAATCCACCCTAAAAAAAAATTTAACAAATCAATATGAATTTTTATCAGCCATCTCCCTAATTTTGTGTCCAGTATAAACTTTAATAATAATGTTTAACAGCTGCATTTATTTGTCAAACGCTTGTTAAAAACTTTTCATCTTTACTGATTCAAATAATATTTAATAATCCTGCAAAATCAGACAAATAAAGCTGAAAATAAACACAATTTTGAGGATTACTAGTCACCTGACCACGTGACAGTCTCCCATTGGTTTTAGTGGAGCCTGTGTTTAACAATACTGCCTCCTGCTGGACAGAAGGTGAAATTACACTGTGGTTATTTGTAGAATTAAATGTTGGACTTGTTTTCTGGCCCCAATGAACCAACAGCACTGATATAATTATATAAAAACAGTGGATTTAACAATAATAGTCTGAATAAGTCTGAATTAAATCCTAAATATAAAATGTTTAGATGTTAAGTGCAGGTTATGAAGCTTTATTAAGTGAAATTTACGAGAATTTCACACAAAAAAAACAACTTTAAACTCTGAATCCATGCGTAAACTTCATGATTATTATTATTATTTTGATAAGAAACATTTATTCATGTCTTTAACAGGTGAGAGTGTTTTTGTCAAGTGCACTGATGACCCCTGGTGGATGATTGTAGAACTACATGCAGCACAAAGATTGAAACAGAGAATAAACTTCACTGGGAGAGGTTTGTGTAGCAATAAAAAAAAACACAAACAAGCAAAAAAACACATTTATGACTTGTAAATATAAAAAAGTAAACAAATTTTCTGCAAAAGTGTAATAAAACATGTATTTGTAGTATTTATTTTGCTCTACTGCTCGTCTTCCTCCTCATCGACACCACTTTATTTATTTATTGTCGTGTACTTTTTATATAATACCCCACTTCCCAAACACGTACTTCCCTCGATTACTGCGTTCACAAGTGGATACACGCCAACAGAAACCCTTTTTTTTTTTTTTTGTCCGTTGCACTTTGTCCTCTCCCTGGCCGGGCCGTGCGGTGTCATTCAAATGCGGCGACCCCTCCCTAACAACCAGGTGTGTCAGGTGCCCCGCCCTGCGCCGTGACTCATGCAGTGACTGTGTGTGTGAACGTTTCAAATCTTCTGTCTGCGACTCAACTCCTCGTTACACATGAAGAGAAAGCATTCACCGCCCAAAGGTGTGGCCCGCTGCAAAAAAAACTCACTTTTAAGATAACATCCAGTGAAAGGTACTAGAGATAATCGCTATCTTTAAAATACTCGGTGTATTTGACCCGCGCAGGATGCATTCTGTGTACTTTGGAGTCTCAGATTAGTGAGGATGCGATTTATTACTTGTGGTTAATGTTTGTGCCTCAGAGACATATTTTGTTCAAGTCTAAAGGCTCTGAGTTTGTGTCTTTAAACAACAAGTACTGCGAAGTTATACGAGGAAAACGTGGTCGAGTACGCAGTCAAGTACTTCAAATACACACTGAAAATTCAATAAACGCTGCTGCTCTACTGGTTCTGCTACTCCAACTACTACTACGTCCTATAATACTACTTCTATACATGTACTGCTACTACAATAAATAGTGGAATATACAAAATTAATAGTACTACAAACAGTATGGCTACTACTACTACTACAACTGCTGCAACTCTGCTACTAGAATAAAGAGTGGAATATCCTAAATTAATAGTACTACGAACAGTATTGCTGCTGCTGCTGCTACAACTGCTGCAACTTTTACTACTAAACAAAGGGCTAAATGAAGTTTCCTACTTAAAGAAGGAAAACGTGGTCGAGTACGCAGTCAAGTACTTCAAATATACACTGAATATTCAATAAATGTTGCTGCTCTACTGGTTCTGCTACTCCAACTACTACTACGTCCTTTAATACTACTTCTATGCATGTACTGCTACTAGCACAAAGAGTGGAATTGTACTGCAAATAATATTCCTACTTTCACTTCAATTGCTGCAACTCTGCTACTCCAACTGCTACTACTACTTCCTATAATACTACTTTTATGCATGTACTACTACTAGAATAAAGAGTGGAATATAAATATTTGATAGTACTACGAACAGTATTGCTACTACTGCAACTGCTGCAACTTTTACTACTAAACTCAGGCCTAAATGAAGTTATCTACTACTCCTACAAGTACTATTTTGTGTGTACATTAGCAGTAGTATTATTCAGTCAAATACTACAGTTTTTTTTGTATACCACTTTACTCGCTTTATTTCATATATTACTAATTATGAATACTTTCTCGTAGGTTGAATAATTACGCTAAATGCATCAGTACGTGCAGTGATTTTTGCTTTATTTTTTTATTTTTCACGATGATTTTTTGTTTGTACGACAACAAATCAAAAAATAAACAATTAATTAAAAAATAGGTAAAAATGCCCCATTCTGAGCTGATAGTGACGTCCCGGGGAACAAAAACCACGACAAAAGTACTAAATATTTGCCACTACTACATCGGAAAGTGGAGTGAATCACAATCGACGAGACAATGTCACTGAGTCAAGAGTTTTAATAAGCACCTGTGAAACTGTTGTGTCAAAGTGTGATGTAAGCGCCGTGTCTGGAAATGATATCAGGAGCGAGTCTGAAGATACACGACCGTGATTCACCGCCAGGATTAACTCAGCACAGTATTTCTCACACTCCACCAGGTGTTACATTCCTGCACCTGTGACCTTTTACGGCACCGGGGAACTTTTACATGCTTTTTATTTATTTTGACATCCAGATTCAACCCGGAAACGAGGAAAAAAAAGTCCAAAAGTCCAACATTAAGTTAAAGATTCACCTGTAAAGTGAAAAGGACAGAGGTTTTTTTGAGGTTTTTGTACTTGTGGGCCTTAAAAACATGTGAATTATGCAGAAAAAGAGGTAACAATCAACGCAAAATACATGATAAGGAAGGTAAAAGTTAAAGTGAAACGTGGTTGCCATGGCGACGGTGGTAGACACGCCCTTTTTTTGGCCAAAACAGTGAATAAAAACACCTGTAATGCAAGAAAAACACCTTTTTTTCACCATATCGCGACATATTTCAAAGCGGTAACATGTCCAAGGAGGCGAGAGAAAAGCTGATGCACCGCCAGAAAAGCTCCACAGTGCAGCTTTAGTCGTCTCCCTGGTCTCCTGCAGCTTTCTCTGTCTGCATTAGCTTAGAATTTCGCTAAAACCAATCGTTTATCGACTCACTGTGTGGTTGTGGTTAGCATTTCTGCGTTATTATCCAGCTCTCGTCGTAAATGCGTCTAAAAAGTGTTGCTAACGATAAAAATAAAGCAATGAAAACGTTATTACGATGTGAATCCTCTGCCACGAGCTCCAGTCGCCCGTAGCGTCCAATAAAACTTTAAACAATCATTTTCTAATAGTGTTTGCATAAGACTTATCAACTATACAGCTAATTATCCAGATAAAACGCACTATAAAAGCTCATTACTGCCAAATAAAGCTGCAACGTGTAACTTTCCTAGTGTTGGATCTATGTTATGGCTTAATCTGGGAGTTTAATCTGTCTATTTAGCATTTATTTAACTGTGGTAAGTGTTTTTATTGCTGAAAAACACCTGGCAAAACGTGCTTTCTCACTGCGACTGGGCTCACCGCTCCACAAACATGACCCGTGACCCGCGTAGCAACGGCACCTGCTCGTTTCCATGGAGTTACAGACACACACAGACACACACAGACACACCGGGGAGCGTTTTAAGCAAAGACAAGACAGACAAACTTCAGACCGAGCGGTGGAAATGGTGGAAATGGTGCAAACGAGCGCAGCCAAGTTCAGTGAAATTGAAACGCGTGTTTACTTTTAATCCGTGTAATTAACATGATGATCTTGGCTGCGTGTCCCGGTCCTTCCCTTTTCCGTGCAGAATGAAGATGGGAGCTGCAAGTCGAGTCCTGCGCTCGGCTTTGTTTAAACAACGGTAATAATGTCTTAAACCCGCAAGGATTACTGTCCAAAAATGCATCTGGGTTGGTCCTCGTCGTGCCTGAGAACAATATTACACTGATAAAACACTTAGTTAACCATAATCGCTCTGCAAATTAAGCTTTTCCATGAGTTTTCCTGACAAGTTGAGCTACGAAAAGCAATATTTTTACGGAATATTGTTTAAATACTATCAGAATTCCTGTGTGGGGCGTTGTCTGTGTGAATGTGTTGAGTGATTCCTTTGCAGTTCCTCAGGTTTTCTTTGCAAAACGCCAGAAAGAGCCGCAAAAAAACACGTTCTACAGTGAAGTTTTGGTGCAGAGTTTCACGTTTCTGTTCATATTTCACTTTTAAACGAGCGAAAGCAGAAGAGACGTTTGCAGAATCCTCAGAAAAGTTTGAAACTCGGTGTCGTTTCGCGTCACGACACCGATCCCCACCTTTCACTTTTCAGAGACACACCCTGATGGAGCTGAGTGTGCAGGACTAAACCAGGACTAAACCAGGACTAAACCGGGACTAAACCGGGACTAAAAAAGGACTAAACCAGGACTAAACCAGGACTAAACCAGGACTAAACCAGGACTAGACCAGGACTAGACCAGGACTAAACCGGGACTAAACCAGGACTAAACCAGGACTAAACCAGGACTAAACCGGGACTAAACCGGGACTAAAAAAGGACTAAACCAGGACTAAACCAGGACTAAACCAGGACTAAACCAGGACTAGACCAGGACTAGACCAGGACTAAACCGGGACTAAACCAGGACTAAACCGGGACTAAACCAGGACTAGACCGGGACTAAACCGGGACTAAACCGGGACTAAACCGGGACTAAACCAGGACTAAACCAGGACTAAACCAAGATTAAACCGGGACTAGACCGGGACTAAACCGGGACTAAACCAGGACTAGACCAGGACTAAACCAGGACTAAACCAGGACTAAACCAGGACTAAACCAGGACTAAACCGGGACTAAACCGGGACTAAACCAGGACTAGACCAGGACTAAACCTGGACTAAACCGGGACTAAACCGGGACTAAGCCAGGACTAAACCAGGACTAGACCAGGACTAAACCAGGACTAAAGCGGGACTAAACCAGGACTAAACCAGGACTAAACCAGGACTAGACCAGGACTAGACCAGGACTAAACCGGAACTAAACCGGGACTAAACCGGGACTAAAAAGGGACTAAACCGGGACTAAACTGGGACTAAACCAGGACTAAACCAGGACTAAACCAGGACTAAACCTGGACTAAACCGGGACTAAACCAGGACTAAACCAGGACTAAACCAGGACTAAACCAGGACAGAACCAGGACTAAACCAGGACAGAACCAGGACTAAACCAGGACTAAACCTGGACTAAACCGGGACTAAACCAGGACTAAAACAGGACTAAAACAGGACTAAAACAGGACTAAACCAGGACAGAACCAGGACTAAACCAGGACTAAACCAGGACTAAACCAGGACTAAACCAGGGCTAAACTGGGACTAAACCAGGACTAAACCGGGACTAAACCAGGACTAAACAAAGACTAAACTGGGACTAAACTGGGACTAAACATGGAGACTCTGTTTGACTTTTCTGCAGCTAAAACCTTTAAATCCAGACTCTGTTTTGTTTATCTGTGCGGGGGTTTATTCTGCTCCTCTGCGGGGGTTTATTCTGCTCCTCGTCTTTCTCTTTTAAAACACACGCCCTGATGAAGCTGTGCTGAGGTTTACAGAGATAAAAAAACAAACAAAAGTAAGTTACCAAAGGGTCGAACACGGTGAGAAAACGACATAAGATCCTCAGAGTTTGAGGTGGAGAAGCGTCACTCACAGATGAACTCTTTAAATGTGACCTCTGACCTCGAGAATGTTGAACCCCAGATGCAAATTCTTCACCGGACTGAGCAGAATCATCCTGCGCTCAGAGGACACGACGAAACACAACACAGATTTAACCATTACTCTATGCACGTATTTTTAGCTCGGAGAGACACTGACGACCGCGTAATAATTCACATTTAGGTGTAAAATGTTTGAATCACTCGAGCATGAAAATAAACCAGAAATATGTTTGAAATCTTGTGTTTTTTTATGTAATTTGGATTTGACTGTGCGATTTGAGCTCGTACGAGACATTTTAAACAGTTTTTCGTTTATTAAACAGTTTGTTAATCACATAAACTTTCAGAATGATGAGAAAGTAGGACCGTTGCCATAGCGATTAACAATTATACGTCTGTTCTAAGCAAAATCTGTCTATTTGAAAACGAAACGAAATAGATCGATTTTGCTTAGAACAGACGTATAATTGTTAATCGCTATGGCAACGGTTCTATTTTATAAACATGAAAATGACGAGAGAAAAGTCAAGACACAAAGTAATAAATAAATAAAGAGCAAAAGAATGAACCAAGTGTCTAAAGGAGGATTTTTATGAAGTTTATGCACAAATGTTCCAGGACTTAAACAGGACTAAACCAGGTCTAAATCAGGACTAAACCAGGACTAAAAAAGGAATTAAAAAAAAGGACTAAACCAGGACTAAAAAAGGACTAAACCAGGACTGAACCAGGACTAAACCAGGACTAAAAAAAGGACTAAAAAAGGACTAAACCAGGACTAAACCAGGACTAAACCAGGACTAAACCAGGACTAAACCAGGAATAAAAAAAGGACTAAAAAAGGACTAAACCAGGACTAAAAAAAAGGACTAAACCAGGACTAAACCAGGAATAAAAAAAGGACTAAACCAGGACTAAACCAGGACTGAACCAGGACTAAACCAGGACTGAACCAGGACTAAACCAGGACTTAAACAGGACTTAAACAGGACTAAACCAGGACTAAACCAGGACTAAACCAGGACTAAACCAGGACTAAACCAGGAATAAAAAAAGGACTAAAAAAGGACTAAACCAGGACTAAAAAAAAGGACTAAACCAGGACTAAACCAGGACTTAAACAGGACTTAAACAGGACTAAACCAGGACTAAACCAGGACTAAACCAGGACTAAAAAAGGACTAAACCAGGACTAAACCAGGACTAAACCAGGACTAAACTGGGACTAAAGCAGAACTAAACATGGAGAATCAGTGTTTGAGTTTTCTGCAGCTAAAACCTTTAAATCCAGACTGAACCTGATTCTTTTTTATCTATGCGGGGGGTTTATTCTGCACTTTCCACCTTTCACGTTCCTTTTCTCCTGATTATTTCCGTTTTAATCCGTTTGCTTTGTGCCTTTAACGTCTTTCTCATCCTGTAAAACACTTTAAATGCCTTTGCGCTGTACAAATAAACTTCCCTTTCCCTATTTCCTCTTATTTTCCCTTTTTTTTTTCTTTAAACACCGAAGCTCATGTTAGACTTTATCCACCTGCGTTTAACCCAACACGACCCGCGTTTCTCTTTAACCTCGTCCAAATCCACAGATCGAGTGTCTCTTTAAGTCGGTGCCAAACTATTTTTCAAACAGACCCATCGCGCAGAGTGAGTGACGCGCGGGACAGCCCTCTCACTCGGGCTCTGCTGTTTCGTAAACACAGCAGTAAAGGTGTGGTTTCAATCCAAAACCGAGCAGCTTCCGACTATTCACTCCAGAGCTCAGTATCTGCGCAACAGGAGAAGGAGGTGGAGGAGGTGGAGACGCGCAGCCCGAAAGAAACACGACATAAAACACACCACTTTGACTTCACCAGCAGCTCCACAGACATGAGTATGTACGGCTCCAACCCCAAACTGGCCACGCTGGGACCGAGGACTAACTCCAGACCGGATTTGTCCAACTTCCGTAACGACGTTTTTCTGAGTGGGAACGGTTACGCAGGGGAGTACCATGACGGGTACGCGACCACCTACTCCAGGACGTCCATGCACGGAGGAGGGGGTCACGGGGGGCAGAAGGTGGCCATGAGCATGGTGGGGGGCGGCGGAGGAGGTGGAGGTGTGATCAGGTAAGGACGGTTTTTTTACTGTGTCCTGACGCGTTCACGGGGCCTGTGGGGGAAAACTGTGCGTCAAATGGAGTTTTTAGAGTTTGGAAAAGCTGGGGAAACGCGTGTGGATGTGAAATGTGGACGGAAACACGCGGGGGAAATGGTTCAAATGGTTAAACAATGGCAAAATGAAATGTAATCCAACTGGTTTTTACGCTAATTGGGCACGATGAGGCTGTAGAGTCGCCATTACGCACGGGGAAAAACGCCACTGGATCCACTTTTCTGCGCTGGTTTTTTATCTTTAATGACACCATCTTGTCTTATTTCTGTATTTTTGCGGTGCATTTTTGTTAGATCCATGTTTTATTTCTCATGACGCTTCCAAATCTCCTGAATCAGATGAGTTTTACGCCCCTGACCCGCGCTCCCACTCATGATGTCATCTCCAAATGTCAAGTTTTTACACATTTATTTCACTCATGAGAAGTTTCACAAGTTTCTCACTTATCACCGTGACGCATGAGGAGAGGAGAGTCAGCATGACCCCCCTGTGACCCCACGGTGACCCCGACCATGACTCCTCCATTTACAGAACCAGGACTGAACCAGGACTAAAACAGGAGTAAATGTGGACTAAACCAGGACTAAAGTAGGACTAAAATAGGACTGAACCAGGACTAAACCAGGACTGAACCAGGACTAAATGTGGACTAAAGTAGGACTAAAGCAGGACTGAACCAGGACTGAGCAAGGATTAAACCAGGATTAAACCAGGACTAAACCAAGACTGAACCTACTTTAGTCCACTAAATGTGGACTAAAGCAGGACTGAACCAGAACTAAACCGGGACTAAAGCAGGACTGAACCGGGACTGAACCTGGACTAAACCAGGACTAATTCAAGACTAAACCAGGTCTAAAAAAATAAAAAAAACACCACATTTTTGCTCTAACGTCTCATCCCTGTCCTTTCGTAAACTCATTTACTTGCACTGTTTTATTATTATCATTTCCCTTATTTTAATCTGTATTTTCATTTATTTTGTTATTTTCAGCACACAGGCGATCCAGCATAAGTCCAACCTTCTCACAAGTCAGTGCCACGAATTCCTCCAAAGAGCAAAGAGCATCCTGCAGAGCGTAAGTCCACCGTAAAAAACCTGTTTTTGTCAGTTTTGAGGTGCCGTAGACGCTTTTTATTCCAAAATTAGCATCAGATTCCTCTTCCAGATCATGGCGTTTACCGAAGTACATGGTTAACCGTCATATTTTGTGCTTTTTTTTTTACAGGGCGGTCCTCCCATCGAAGCCGAGAAGCAGCTGGCGATGGCCCTGGAGTCGATGGAACAGCTTAAAATCTGCGGAATGGAACTGCAGCACCTGCGGATCCCGAACGACGTCTTCAGAAAGTGAGAACGCTCATCCCGCCGCTCGTTACGCCGTAGTAATCTTAACTAGGGGTTGGCGTGTGCACATAAACTGTAATGACGAGGCCTATGGCTAAGAAACACGCCCAGCAATGATAACAAACGCACAAACGCACACACAAACGCACAAACGCAGTAGTAGTGTAATTAATACTTTGGGTAAATACTTGGACACGTTCCATCGATGTCTTCATAGAAATGCAACGCTTTGACCGGAATGTTCCACTCAGCCTGTCACGATAACAAGTTTAATTTTAAAATGCAAAACATGACGCAACACCTAAGCGGTTATTTTATTAATTAATGTATTTGATTTATTAGTTATTTTATTTATTGTAGTTATTTTGTGTCTATAATGAGCGAGAACAGAGACGTTATTTATTCAACTTCTACAGCGCAAATCTTGTTATTCTGCAAAAAAAAAAGTCTCCGCGGTAAATTTTAACGGCTAAAAATAATTGTCCCATGTCTGTACGTCACGACGAGTTGGTGGAGTGATCACCGAGACAGGTCTATGTTCCGCAGTGGAGCTTTAAACGTACGTAAACTTTCACGCTTTTGTTCAACTGCAGCCGTTTCTGTACGTGCGTTTTTACTGTGAGTGCGCTCGCTTCTCCACAGACCTGACCTGTAACTTTGTCTGGTGGTGTCGCTTGTTTATCGGCACGGAGAGAGCTACGTTTAAGATGTATTTTTTACTTCTTTTTTTTACTTTACAATCCTTCAAATGTGAGCAAAAGTTGTAAATTGCGTGTTATTAAATATGAAAAATCGTCTAAACTTTGATCCAGGGCTGCGTCAGGAAGGGCATCTGGTTTAAACATCTATTCCAGTGTTTATTTTTTTGCTTTTGCGGCTCTAAAGATGCAAGTATTTACCCAGTGGCCGTATATTTTATGTCAGATGCCCTTCCTTTTGCATTTGGAGTGAGCAGCGCCGGATGAAGTACAGTCAGTTTTGTTATGTTTAAGTAAAAGTACAAATACAAAGGTAAAAAGTGAAGTAAAAAGGCAAAAGTTACACAAGTAAAAGTAAAAGTATCACATGAAAAAATCTGCATGAGTAAAAGTATTTAAGTATCTGTTTAACAATGTACTTTAAGAGTAAAAAGTACGTGTAAATATCGTGATTTTGAGTCGAAATGAGACAGAAACAACACGAATCAATTTTAATTTTAGTCTTAATTTTTCTGCTTTTTGTGTTTTTATTTTTGTTTTTACTCAAAGTTGAATCTCGAACTCAAACTTTAGTCAAAACGTTTGGTAAAAATAACCCCTTAAATCATATAAAAAGTACTTTTACTTTTCAGTTCTTTTCAAAAATGTAATGGAGTAGAAAGTACAGATACTGCTCTCAAATGTACTGAGGTAAAAGTAAAAAGTACACACTGTAAAATGTACTGAAGTAAAGCACAGATACATAAACATTACAGTACTTTACTCCTTGTCCTTCGTTACCTTCCCCAGTCTGAGCGACGTAAACAAAACACTAGAAGTACGAGCTAACACATGCGTCTGTTGAATCAGCGTTTTCCCATATACTTCACTGAATATTTAAGTATTCGAGTCTCTGCGGTTAATTTTTCTCATCTGTATCACATTTGCAGCGACTTGCACCGAACATTCTTGGCCTCACGGCACCTTTTAGCATTAGCCGCGTTAGCCGCATTAGCATTCACTTCAGGGACGAGCTAATTCACAGCTAAATTTATAGTTTGTCTTGTGTTTTTTTGTGTTTCTCGTCTCAGTTTGGACCAGCTCCAGCACATGCACGCCGCCATCCAGCAGCAGTTTGGAGGAGGCATGGGCACGAGGAGGAAGAGGACCAGCGTCGGGTCGGGGGACGGGGGGAGGCTTTACAGCGACGCCATGGCTTGGATCGCACAACAGAAGGTAAAACTGGAAGTATCCAACCTAGAAAGTATTTGCACTGAACTGAACCCGATCAAAGTTTAAACGAGGTCCAAGAAAAAGACAAAAAAAAAACGTAAAAGAACTGAAACTTTTGAGTAAATAAATCCTCTTCTTCACTTCGTTAAAGCACCAACATGTACTTTTACCTCCAAAATAGACAAAATCTCTTGCGTTTTTAATATGCGTGGGCTTGCATCTGCACAAACCTGGCTCGTACCCAACCCAAAAGACGACTCCCGTTTGTTTTTTCCTTGGAATTGTTCATCTTTTAGCGTCATCAAACATTAAAATCCTCCCTAAAGTTGAGTTTTAACTGTGTATCTCCGCGGAAATGTTAAGTTTACGCAGCGCCGCTTTAATTCGACGCCGTAAAACGCAGTAATTTTTCACGCTAAATGTAAAAAAGTGAAGTCTTTACTCAAACACGTGCGGGACGTTTTATTAAATCAAGTGTTGCGCGATGTTTTTTTGTTTGTTTTCGGTGTGAATCTCGCAGAAACGAACGAAAACGACAACTTAAACGAGGTCTAAACGCGAACGAGCGAACACGACCGGCGCTAGAACCGATTCGTATCTGCGGTCGTCATGGTTACTATCGTCTAAATCTGTCCTGGAAACGCAGTTTGAGAAACCGCTGCCTCGTTCGATTCTTCACAAACACAAACACAAACAGAGGAGTTAATGGTTCTCTGTGCACGAAGAGTCGCATCCCCCTGTGAATGAACGTCTGTGTGGAGGAGGAGGAGGTGGAGGAAGAGGAGGAGGTGGAGGGTGAGGGCGAGGGGGGGCGGGGCCAGTCACCGTATCGCTCCGCTTCGTCTGACCTGGTGTAACCGGAACCATCTGGACAGTCTAAACCTGATCCGTGAGCGAAAGAGGCCAAACGAGCGACAAAGAGACGCTGAGGGGAGACAGTGGGACAGAGTAGAGACGGATGTGGGACGTGAAAAGTACTTCTTAGATACTACGTGCTGAAATATGTGTGTTTTTTGTACTTTTCTTTACTTAACCCAGAGTATAACTGTACGACACACGGCACAGCAGTTTAGATTCTTTCTCAGCAGATTTTTGAAAGAGAATTGTTATTTTTTCTTATTATTTTGTTCGTTTTTTTCAGTTTTTTCATCATGTGTAGTAGTAGTAGTAGTAGCAGTAGTAGTAGTAGTAGTCATAAGTACTAGTAGTTGTACTTGTAGTTCTAGTTCTAGTTCTTGTTCTCTACTTTAACACATTCTCATTTTATAAATTAGTCTCATGTTTAAGTTTAAAGATGCAGCAGTTTATTCAGTATCGGTATCAATACTCTGCCGATACCTGATACTAACCGATACTTTGGCCGTTTTTGTTTGTTTTTTTTCTTTAAATTACTGTTGTGTTATTCCACAAAAGATTCAAACTGTGTTCTGCAACTTCACATCACGACTGAAGAACTTTGTATGAGGAAAAGTTTAAACATCTGAGACGTTCTGGGTCAAAATCCGTCTGTAAATCGTCTTTTTATTATTATTATTATTATTATTATTATTATTATTATTATTATTATTTTATTATTATTTTATTATTATTTT
The DNA here is from genome assembly GCF_009829125.3 of Periophthalmus magnuspinnatus. NCBI lineage: Eukaryota > Metazoa > Chordata > Actinopteri > Gobiiformes > Gobiidae > Periophthalmus > Periophthalmus magnuspinnatus. The sequence continues at coordinate 2,464,710 of NC_047142.1, read as the reverse complement.
ATTATTATGTTTATTATTTTTTTTATTATTATTTTATTATTTTTTTATTATTATTGTTATTACGTCCAATTAAAAGCTCAACTAGGAGATCGACTTAACCGATATCATGGAATCGATCCAGTATCGGTGCAGATATTTGATTCTTTGCGTCTCTATTTAAGTATGTGATAGATTTATGTTTTTAGTTCAAATCAAGTTTAATCCTTTATCATTTATATAATTATACTTTATATCATTTTTGCGGATTATTTTCCCCAAACTTTCCTCTGGTTTAATGATTTTAATGATTTTAATTATAATTTCTGCAAAACCAAAAGTGAATGTTGAAATCTGATCTGATTCTGACTGAGGCGTTTCATGAGACAAACTGAACCAGTCTGTGACATGTTCATGAGAAAACGCCCCGAGCTCAACCTCTCCCTCTCTCCCTCTTTATCTCTCCCTCCCTCTGTCTCTCCCTCTTTATCTCTCCCTCACTCTGTCTCTCCCTCTTTATCTCTCCCTCACTCTGTCTCTCCCTCTGTGTGTCTCTCCCTCCCCCTCTCTCTCTTGTTCTCTCCCCCTCTCTCTTCACTCTCTTTCTTTACCCCTCTTTGTTCTCTCTCTCCCCCTCTCTCTTTCTCTCTCTCTTTCTACCCCCTTTTGCTCTCTCTTTCTTTCTCTCACTCTCTCTCTACTCCTTTCACTCTCTCTTTCTCTCTCTCTTTACCTCTTTCTCTCTCTCCCCCACTCCCTTCCTCACTCTATTGCTCTCCCTTTCTCTCTCTTTCCTTCACTCCCTCCCTCTCCCTCTCTCTCTCTTTACCCATTTCACTCTCTCTTTGACTCTTTCTCCCTCTCTCTCTCCACCCCCTCCCTTTCTCTCCCTCCCTCCCTCCCTCCCTCCCTCTAACCCTATCACCCCCTCCCTCTCCCTCTTGTTCTCTCCCTCCCTCTCCCTCTTGCTCTCTCTCTTTACCCATTTCACTCTCTCTTTGTCTCGCTTTCTCCCTCTCTCTCTCCACCCCCTCCCTCTCCCTCTCTCTAACACCCTCCCTTTCTCTCCCTCCCTCCCTCTAACCCTATCACCCCCTCCCTCTCCCTCTTGTTCTCTCCCTCCCTCTCCCTCTTGTTCTCTCCCTCCCTCTCCCTCTTGTTCTCTCCCTCCCTCCCTTCCTTCCCAAACACACCCTTCACTCTTTCACCGCTGTGACCTCTCCCTTTCATTCTTCTCTTCTACTGTATCTTTATCTTAACTCAAACGTTCCTTCTTCTTTAAAACCCCAGACTCGACTGAGACGTTATAATTTAAACGCTGACGGTTCTGGATTCTCTGTCGTTTGTTTTTTTTTTGTTTTTTTGTCGACGTCCTGGAGGAAGGGCGTGTCGTAGAACAAAAGCCCGAGAGCAGAGCAGGACAAAAATGTGTGAGCAAAGAGCAGAGACGAGAGCAGCAGAAAAGTCTTATCAAAAGAACAGGACGAGGGGGGAATATTTGGCATAGTTTCCACCTAACGACGGGTACGACGGCGCACGCTGACACCTACAGGCCGGAAGGAACAACTACACTAAACCACACTGCACTGTTAAAGGTGCAGAGAGCTGTCACCTGTGTTTATGTTTCTTTTTTAATCCAAATTCCACATAAAAATATAATATCAACAGGGTTTTGTTTGGGAACCATGATGCAGTCGTTGTGTTTAGGGTAAATTATTCAGACAACATCCTTTTAAACTGGATTCAGAACAGAAAATAGAGCCATTACACTCATTCAAAGTCTTATTTATGTGTCTGTGAATTTACATTTAGGTGTTTCTTATGAGAATTCCACCTAATAACATGGAATTAATACAGAAATCTGACTGTAACCCTCCATCTGGCACTAAAACCTCATTTATTTTTGTCTGAAAATGACCAATACAAACTAAATAAAGTGTATAGACGGGCCAGGATAAGACGGCATGTTCAGAGCAGGAGTAGAATGTTTGTTTGTTTGTTTATTTATTTATTGTTTTATTGATTCATTTTATTTTTTATTTATTGTTTTATTTATTTATTTGTTATTTATTTATTGTTTTATCTATTTTTATTTAGTTATTTTTATTGATTTATTTTTGTTTTTTATTTATTTTTTTATTTAGTTATTTGTATTTATTGATTGATTTTTGTTTTTTATTTATTTTTTTATTTAGTTATTTTTATTTATTGATTGATTTTTGTTTTTTATTTATTTTTTTATTTAGTTATTTTTATTTATTGATTGATTTTTTTTTTTAATTTAGTTATTTTTATTTATTTATTGATTTTTGTTTTTTATTTTTTTATGTAGTTATTTTTATTTATTGGTTGATTTTTGTGTATTTATTTATTTTTTTATTTAGTTATGTTTATTTATTTATTGTTTTCTGTGTTTTTTTTATTTATTTTTTATATATTTTTTATTGTGTATTTGAATAGGAAAAGCACATAACACTTCAGTTTGTGTTATATATTGTGTGAATGATTCATTTTTCGCCTTTAGATCTTTGACCTAAATATCTGCAGTGTCATAACATGTTTTAGCACCAACAATTCAAGGTTTCATAACGGCTGTTGATTTCTATATGCACACACTACTACTACTACTACTACTACTGCAAATACTAGTACAAATACTACTTTTTACAGTTAATCCCGTTGTCATTCGGGGCGACAGTGGCTCAGTCGGTCGAGCGTTTTTGTCCGTTGATCCGAAAGTTTGCGGTTCAAATCTCGCTCTTGACATAAACATCTTTGGTTGAGCGGTCAGATCCATTAATCCACAGGTTGTCGGTGCGATTCCAGCTCTCACAGATGAATACTGTCGTTGTGTCCTCGGCCAAGACACCCGCCTCGCCCCAGTGTGTGTGTGTGTGTGTGTGTGTGTGTGTGTGTGTGTGTGAATGGGTCGTTTCTTGGTGTAAAACGCTTTGAAAGTTGAAAAACGCTGTATAAAAAGTGACTATTTACCATTTTCCCGTTCATTTTCCCACACACACATAAACCTTCATCTTCCGTATTTGTTTTGTACTTTTCATTTTCATGTTTTATTTCATTTTTTACTTCCAGCGCATGATTGAAACCGCTCCGTTCGGGGACGACTCGGCCACGATCGAAAAGCAGATCTCCGCTCACCAGAAAACCCACAGCTCCCTGCAGCGGAACCCGGAGGTGGACCGAGCCAGAGACGACCTGGTACGACCCAAAACGAGACGTGGATTTGAGCGAAATGTGTGTTTAGATCTTTAATTTAATTGTTTTTTTAATTTAGAACATGAGAAACGACAAGTACAACCTCTACACACTGGAACAAGAATGGGACACTCTGCAGGTAACTAACGCACTTATTTTTATTTTTATTTACATTTTTAATAGCCAAAACCTTAATTCATTCATGCCCGAGTTTCATGATGAGTTTGGGAATTAATTAAGTCGTTACGTCGCCTGAATCAATAAACTATTTGTTCGTTTTGAATAGTCTCTGTGCACAAAGCGCCCGGTAAACTCACTGTGAGCGTCACTACTTTATGTCCAATTATACGAGATTTTATGGGGTTTTTGCAGCGTCTAAAAGCTAAAATGAATAAATATTTAAAGAGACATGTGCTTATCTCAATGCTAATGCTAAATGCTAATGCTAATTGAGGTAAAATAAGCATAAAAACAACTTAAAACAACACCACAAACTGAAATATTCTGCATTTAAAGACGATCGGATCGGTTTTATTTGGATTCATTTGGATTTTAATGGGTTGTTTAGTTTATATTTTACGTTTTTAATAAAAGTTAGCATAAGATTTGAGATATAGCTAGCGTGCTTCTTAAGATAAAGATAAAAAAAAGCAGTTTACAGCTTACTAAAATGATTCATTATTATTTTGATTTGATTTTACATTTTATTTATGTATGTAATAGTTTTATTTATTATTTGTATTAAATTTTTTTCTTTCTTTTTGTAGTTATTATTTGTATTTATTATTAGTATTTTTTATGTATTTATTATTTTATTTTATTTCTTTATTTTTTTTGTATTATTTTGTATTTTATTTTATTTCTTTATGTATTTATTATTTTATTATTTATTAGCCACTTAGCTTGTGCTTTATTTTGGCTAAATAAGGTGTGGTTATTATAAAGTGTTGCCGTTTATTCGTTTTTTGTTTTTTTGTGTTGTTTTTTGTCTTTTTTCTCTAACAAACGCCGTGTCTTCTGTAGAAAATGTCCCACAGTCGCCTGAGTCAACTGCGCGAGCTGCAGAACATCATCGAGGACATCTCCAGAGCGATCATGTGGGTGAACGAACGAGAGGAGGAGGAGCTGGTGTTCGACTGGGGAGACAAAAACATCGACAACTACATCCCCAAGAAACAGGAGAGCTACTCGGTGAGAATCTGCACGTCTAAATCAAACTCTCAGTGAATCGTGAGATAAAGACGTGTTTTTGTATCGACAGAGGCTGATGCGAGACCTGGAGGAGAAAGAAAAGGAGCTGAACAAACTCAAAGTCAAAGCAGATGGACTCCTGACCAGTAACCACCCGGCCGCAGATAAGATAGAGGTGAGTTTCCTGCAGTTTACACAAGCAGTTTATCCAGTCTAAAGCAAACAGCAGAGCCCGACGTGACCTAGAATGTGTCAAACTTACATAAAATACAGCATTTACAGCAGGTTTTAGTGTTTATGATGATGATTATTGTGAGGAGAAACATCACAATGACTCCATGACCAGTGAGTGACTTAAAGAAGTAACTGCTTTTTTCATCTGGTTGTTTAAGTTATAATTTGAAAAATGATTAATTATTTAAATTTTATTTTACATTTTATGTATGTATTTAATATTTTTATTATTTGTATTTAATTTTCTTCTTGTTTTATGTAGTTATTTGTATTTATTATTTTTATTTAATTTGATTTATTTTTTATATATTTATTATTTTTATAAAATTTTATTTCTTTCTTTTTTATGTATTATTTTTTATTTAATTTGATTTATTTTTTATGTATTATTTTTATTTAATTTTATTTATTTATTTTTATGAATTTTTTTATTTTTATTTATCATTTTTATTTAGTTGTATTTCTTTCTTTTTATATATTCATTATTTTTATTTATCATTTTTATTTAATTTGATTTCATAATGCACGTTTTATGTTTATTTATTATTTTTATTTAATTTGATTTCATAATGCACGTTTTGTGTTTATTCATTATTTTTATTTTATTTTTTTCTTTATGTATTTATTATTTTTATCTATTATTTTAATTTAATTTAATTTCTTATTCACATTTATTTATTTTATTTTATTTTATTTTATTCTATTGATTGATTTATTTATTTTTTGTTATATTATTGTACCTGGACCAAAGCAAACCTTGAGATGACACATTCTGTGGCACTATTTTCACACTCTGCTTAAACTAAATGTGCTCAAAGTTAAATGGTCATATTCTATTCCATCATCTCATTTAATATTCTGAGTAAATACAGATGTTTGTGACCGTGTCTTTGTCCCGTAGGCCTACATGGACACGCTGCAGACTCAGTGGAGTTGGCTTCTGCAAATCACCAAGTGCATCCACGTTCACCTGAAGGAGAACGCCGCCTACAGCCAGGTACAGCTTAAACTTTTACCTTTTGAAATACTCACTATTACACATTTTGAAGTGTGATGTGTTGCTAAAGTAAATACAGATGATAAACGATAATATTTATGCACTGACACAAGAACCAAAGAGCAGATTTAAACCACGAAAACTTTTCTAAATCATCTACAAAATGGTTAAAAAACAAAGAGCTGCAAGAAACGAACAGAATGAAACAGAATGAAACACTGTAATGAGTCATAAAAGTTATTCATTCAAACTTTTACAGCTCAAATCTTATCATAAAGCCACAAAATGAGCAACGAATTCCCAGTTGTGCAAAGAAAAACTCCTTAAAAATGATTGTTCCATCTTAAACATCTTGAGTGATAAATAGATACAGTAATTATCATGTCAGTTCTACATTTATATTTATATTTTTGTTTATTTTTTTGTAAAGTTTTTCAAAGAGGCCAATGAGACGTACACCAAACTGCAGAAGGAGCACGAGACGATCCGGAGCAAGTTCACCTGTGACAAGAACACCCCGATGGAGAACCTGGTGGAGCTGCTGAGGAACCTGGAGGTGAAGTTTGTGACATTTACTCTGCGAATATTCAGTAGTACAAATACACACAGCGGACACACAAAAAGTCCTGTTTTTAATAAAATGAAGTTTTATTCTTGGGAAATTTTACCACTGATAAAAAAGAGGTTTTAGTGGATCTTTTGAAACTGAGAAAAACAAATGCTTGACTTTTTTACTGCATGGGACGTTTATTAAAATAGTTTGGGGCAGTTCACGTTTTCTTTTATTGGAAAATATGGTTGTGCACTTTCTATTCTATTCTGTTCTGTTCTATTTTGTTCTATTTAATTTTATTTAATTTTGTTCTATTTTATTATATTATTTTATTATTATTATAATTTTTCTGTTTTTTTATTTATATTTTTTTTTTCTATTTTATTATTTTTTATTTTGCTTTATTTTATTTCATTCTATTATATTTTATTATTTTCAATTTTCTTCTATTATTCTATTATTTTATTTTTTCTATTTTATTTTATTCAGTTTTAATTTATTATACTTTATTTTATTCTATTCTATTTTATTATTTTTTTCATATTTTTTTCTATTTTCATTTTTTTCTGTTTTTTTTTTTTTTTTTTTTTTTTACATTCGATGACGTCCTTAAAATAAAAAATAAATTCCAAAGTTCTCTAACACAAACACTACACATTATACAGTAAACCGTTTTCTTGCTTATGTAACATCTGTATAAAACGGAAAAATATTTGCAGTTCTGTTTCATTTGTGGTGTTTTATTTGTGGTGTTTTATTCGTGGTGTTTTATTTGTGTCTTGTTTGTTCTGCAGAGAGAGAAGGAGCGTATTATGGAGAACAGGAGGCAGGTCCAGAGTCTGGTGAATAAATCCAAGGCTATTGTTCGTCTGAAACCTCGTAACCCCGAGGACAAGAGCAGCAGCCCCGTCATCGTCCAAGCTCTGTGCGACTTTAAACAAGATCAGGTAAAAAACACGACCACAAGACAAAAGACGAAAGACCAAAGCCAAAAGCCAAAAGTCCAAAGCCAAAAGTCCAAAGCCAAAAGTCCAAAGCCAAAAGTCCAAAGCCAAAAGTCCAAAGACAAAAGTCCAAAGACAAAAGTCCAAAGACAAAAGTCCAAAGCCAAAATGTGTTAAAATGCAGACGAAACCTTTGCATGTTTATCTAAGTATCTACTTCATTTTGTGGCTACTTCCTGTTTTAAATATTTATGGCAGTTTGTGAATAAAAGTGGAAAAAACAGGAAGTACGGCAAGTTGTAAAACCGAATATCTCCATCTTTGTCATCAATACACAAAATTATACACAAAATACTTCCATTTCCTTTATTGTCCACTTATCCTGAGCTGTCAAAGCAGGGACACCCAGACTTTCCCCACCCCAGACACTTCCTCTAGTGCCTCTGGTGGATCCCAGAGCATTCCCAGGCCCAGAGACACAGTCCCACATAGAACAGTTATAATAAGTTATAATTGAAAAAAATATTTATTATAATTGTATTTATTTATTTATTTATTTATTTATTAAATTGAATGTATACATTTCTTTATTTATTAATTAAATTTTATGTATTTTTTTTTATTTTTTTATTTTGTATTTAATTTTATGTTGTATTTTTTTGTTTGTTTTTTTTATACTATTGCACCTGAACCTCTTGCTCCTGGTGGAACTGTCCAAAATGTAGAAATGTAGGATCATTTCAGGCTAAAAAAACACATTTTTTTGATCGTTACCTTCCATTATCGTTATGAAACCTCTGTGTGTGTTATATAAGTTGCCCATGTCCAACCAGGAAGTAAAAATATAAATTGACCAATATGTTTTTTTTCATGGCCAATGCCGATATCGATTATTTAGATTCTGTAGCCACCAATGACCGATGAGCTCTACCAAACCTAAAAGAGCCGTGTAATCACATTTAGTGCAGTTATCTCATCATATTTAAGTGTTGAAATGAGGTTTTGTGCGTTTTTACCCGTCATAAACACTTGTGTATTTAGTGTTTTTATTTGTGTTTTTGTAGAAGGGGATTCTCAAAGGAAACGAGGGAATCCTCAAAGACAATTCCCAACGCAGCAAGTGGCTCGTGACCGGACCTGGAGGACTCGACATGCTCATCCCGTCTGTGTGTCTGCTCATCCCCCCACCAAACCCACTGAGCATCGGACTGGCCAACAAGTACGCACAACACAACACAACAACACAACAACACAACGACACTACAATACAACAATAACAACACTATAACACAACAACATAACAATACATCTGTGTGTCTGCTCATCCCCCCACCAAACCCACTGAGCATCGGACTGGCCAACAAGTACGCACAACACGACACAACAACACAACACAACAATACAACAACACAACGACACTACAACTCAACAATACAACAATAACACAACAACATATCAATACATCTGTGTGTCTGCTCATCCCTGGCCAACAAGTATGCACAACACGACACAACACAACAACACAACGACACAACAACACAACAACACATCTGTTTGTCAGGACTTTGAGCTGCAAAATGGACTTTTCACAGCTGTTTAGAGCTTTTTAACCGTGTTCTAGAGCACATATGTCAAACTCAAGGCCCGTGGGCCAAATGCGGCCCGCCACATCATTTTTTGTGGCCCGCGACAAAGTAAATTAAAAGGTCTGACTGTTTAAAAATGTCAGTTTATCATTAGATACACAGTTAAACAGCCATTTTTTCATATTTATGCAAATCCATATGCAATATTTGTAACTTGAATATTTAATAAATATAGAAACGGTTAATTAACAAGATTCAAGTTGCATTTATTTGACATTAAATTTGGTTACATTTAGTGACATTTATCTTACAGTTAGTCACCATTTTGTTTGTTGTGGCCCTTTGTGAAAATGAGTTTGACGCTCCTGTTCTAGAGGAATGACTAGACTTAGACCAGACTAGACTTGGACCAGACTAGACTTGGACCAGACTAGACTTAGACTGGACTTAGATGACTAGACTTAGACTGGACTTAGATGACTAGACTTAGACCAGACTAGACTTAGACTGGACTTGGATGGCTAGACTTAGACCAGACTAGACTTAGACTGGACTTAGATGACTAGACTTAGACTAGACTAGACTTAGACTGGACTTAGATGACTAGACTTGGACTTAAAACTAGACTTAAATGATCAGAAGACTAGACTTAGTGATGACTCGACTTTGAGCTCTCGGACATTTCAGATGTTTTCGCCGTGTTCTACAGTGATTCAATACTTTTTCTTTAATTTTTTTTTTTTTTTTTTTGCAGGAATGAGCAGTACTACGAGGCCATTATGGGCATCTGGAACCAGCTCTACATAAACATCAAGAGTCTGATTTCGTGGCAGTACTGCGTCAAAGACATAAACTACATCAACACTCTGACTCTGAGCATGGTAAGAGCAAAACACCTGATTACACTGAAGTACTTCTGTTTATCCCAGTGGTTAAAGTTTGTACTACATCTATTTTAATTACTCTGTCTCAGGTTTAAACTCTTATAAATAAATTATTACTCCAGGATTAAGCAAGTTTAATTATGTGAGTATCAGTGGTGGAAGAAATACGAAATTCTGTTAAATATTCAAGTAAAAGTAAAAGTATCACATGAAAAAATCTACTGAAGCAAAAATATTAAACTGCCTGTTTAAAAATATACTTAAAGAGTAAAAAATAAAAGTATTTCGCTCAGATTTTGAGGTCGTGGGGCAGTTCACATTTTATTTTAAGTATGTTTGTGGGTCTGTTCTACTCTATGTTCTGTTCTATTTGATTTGATTCTGTTTTATCTTATTTTATTTTATTATATTATATTTTACTATATTATTATATTTTATTCTGTTCTATTTTATTATATAATTTAATTTTTTTCCTCTTCTATTTTGTTTATTTAATTGTATTCAATTTAATTTAATTTTATTTAGTTTTATTTTTTATTATATTCCATTTTATTATATTCTATTTTATTATATTATTCTATTTTATTCTGTTCTATTTTATTTATTTAATTTTATTCTATTTAATTTAATTTTATTCAATTTTTTTATTTTATTCTATTCTGTTTTATTATGTTCTATTGTATTTTATTCTATTATTCTATTAGATTTTGATAAAGATTTATACAAAATTTTGCTCAAAAGAAAAAAAATTGAATCTTCTTTTTTTTTTTTTTTTTTTTTTAAGCTGTTTTTATTTACAGTTACTTTACCTGGAATGTCCCACTGTACAGCATTAACTTGACTAAAAAAAGTGGGTTTATTTCCCCCAAACACCGTGAAAAACATGTATTCACACGGCTCGTCTCAAGATGATAAATCAGTTCAGCTTTAATTACTTTTTATTATTAATAGTGACGAGTAAAACCAGATTATTGATGATAAAGACGCGCACTGATGTACTCTCTACTTCTTCTTCTTCTTCTTCTGTTTGCAGTTGTCAAAGATGCGTCCTGAGGAGTATCGCAGTATCATCAAGAGGCTGGAGACGCACTATCAGGAGTTCTTACGCAGCAGCCAGGGCTCGGAGATGTTTGGAGAAGACGACAAGAAGAACATCCAAGGACATTTCGACAAGGCCCAGAACTACTACGACGCTCTGATCATCCAGCTGCCCACGTACAGTAAGGACACGGATATTTGTATTATTTATTTTTTACGTATTGATTTAAAGAACTGCCCTTTTATTCAAGTAAAAGTCTGGATTACTCTTCCCACAATAATATTTGAGCGTTTGTTGTAGTAATGTTTATAAAAAGTAGTGTTTCAGATGTGTACTGAGCAGGGGCGGCGCCAGGAACGGGCTCAAGGGGGCGCTGGCCTCCCCTAAAACAGGCCCCTCCCCCCCCCTGTATCTACGCTAAAGATTTTTTTTCCCTATTTGGTAACGAACAGTAACCAGAAAATGTAAAAAAAAGAGACAAAAAAACTGTAAAAATCCATATTTATGCGATAGTGGCTCAGTCGGCAGAGCGTTTCTCCACTGAGCTGAAGGTTGGCGGTTCGAAACCCGCTCTCGACATAAACATCATTGGTAGAGCGGTCAGATCCACCGATTCACAGGTTGTCGGTGCGATTCCAGCTCCCATAAATGAAGATAAACGCTGTCCTTGGGCAAGACACTTAACCTGTCTTGAATGTGTGTGAATGAGGGAGTGGTTTCTGGGTGTAAAGCGCTTTTGAGTGACTGGAAGGTGGAAAAGCGCTTTACAAAAATGTTTTAGGTTTTATGAATTACTACAAGAGCTAACTACATTTAAACTTAAAAAAAAAATGGCGACTCAAACGTGGAAGGAGGTGGAGCTCGTACTACAAAGGATTTAAATGAACATGTTAAGTGAGCGCCTCCAGCCAAAAGCGTCTGCTACTTAGAGCTTGTACATGAGTATCACTATGTACCTCATATTTACTGCACTGTACTGTATTTTCCAGACTATACTTCACTCTGGAGTATAAGTCGCACCAAAAAAATGCATAATAATGAAGTAAAAACGTATATAAGTCACGTTTTTGGGGAAATTTATTTTAGAAAATCTGAGACCAAGAACAGACATTTTTATATTTAAAGGCAAATAATAATAATAATAACAATAAAATATAGAACACATGTGTCAAACTCAAGGCCCATGGGCCAAATCTGGCCCGCCACGTCATTTTATGTGGCCCGTGACAAAGTAAATTAAAGGATATGATTGTTTTAAAATATCAGTTTTTCAGGAGATACACAGTTGCACATTTTTTCATATCTATGCAAATTCATATGCAATATTTGTAACTTGAATAAGTAATAAATATAGAAATGGTTAAATAACAAGATTAAAAAGTAGTTGCATTTATTTTGGTTATATTTAGTTACATTTATACTGTCTTAAAGTCACATCTGGCCTTTTGAGAGCAGTGATTTTGTTGATGTGACCTCTGTGAAAATGAGTTTGACGTCTCTGATATAGAACAACACGCTAACGCTAACGTAACACATTTATATTTATTCAGCTCCATGAAGCACAGACAGAACTGAACACGTGTCTGGTTTGTTAACGTAAGATATTAACAGTTAATCAGCATAAAAAACAAGCTGTCTGTGTGATAATAACAAAGATATGAGATTATATATTTGAATAATTTCACGTATAAGTCGCACCCCCGGACAAACTATGTTCATTTATTTTTGCAGCTGGAGAGATCAAAGAAGAAATCGTACAAGAAGAAATCAAGGAAACCAAAGGCGAACCCAAAACCAAAACGGACCAAACCACCAAAGAAGTGACGGTGACGGAGGTGACCGTGACCAAGACGACTCCGCCCACGTCCAAGCTGAGTGTGGCTCTGCTCAACAGCCTCCACGACCTGAGGTACCGTCTGCAGCAGGCGGAGGTCGACCTGACCGGCCACCTCCACATGCCCCTGGGAGAGAACAGCCTCCACGAGTGCTCCGTACACATCCAGAAACTACAGGTACTACCACAGGAGCGTACATCAGAATACACCATAGTACTTTCCCGTTGTACTTCATTCACGCTGTGTTACTCTAGTTTCTGATTTGTTCTAATGTTTCCTCGTCACAAACAGACCTGGAGTTGTGTTTTTTTTAAATTCATTCACACGTTTAACGCACAAACACACCTGTAGATTCTTCTGTCAAACGGAAAACACACTGTTGCACCTCGTGATGTCATCGTGTGGCGATACAGGAAGTGCTCCACTGTGTTTTTAAACTCCACCCACCTTCGTGACTTCACCGGAGTCATTTGATTCTTTGGAATATATACACAACGTTTTTTTTACGTCTGAAACAAAAGAATTTAGTCGTTTTTTTTTCGCTGATTCTGCAGAAATTACTCGTAAAACACCAAACACTTTCTTTTTTTTATCATTGATTTTTTTTAAGAAGAAGAAGAATAGCAGTTTTACAATATACATAGTCAAATACTTGTTTTGTTTTTGGAAAAAGTACAACTCCCACGCGTCCACCAACCAGAAATCTTATAATAATGCAGGGAATTATACTTTATCTCAGCACAACACTTAATATCATCTGTTGACGCCACAGTTCAATAGTCCACAGTATTTTTCTTTTGACACAAACTCACTGGGCGTTTCTCTGATCGGTTAATCCGTCAGTCACGACCGGAGAGTCTGTCACGATAACAAATTTTGAAGTACGATATCCTGCTGAAGTAAATATACACGATAAACGATAATGATAAAGCAGAATTAGTCACAAAAAGTGTTCTAAATGTGCAATATTGTTAAATATCATTGAGCTGCAGTTAATTTCAGCTCTGGAATTGACAAACTCGACTGAACTAAAGGTAAAAAAGGAGAGATTGAACTTGAAAACTAGCACTTAATGACATCACAAGGTGGAACAGAGCATTTTGAGGTTTGGAGATGTAGCTTGTGAATAATACAGGGTTACTCAAGCATGTGTGAATGAAACAAAACACAACTCCGGGTGTGTTTTTGAGGAGAAAATAACACTAAAACATGGCTTAACGCTTCACAAGAGTCAATTTTGCGTAATATCGGACTTTAATTTGTAACTAGACGATTATCACTGACAGAAATTACTTGTTATAACAGTTAAATTATGTGGATCTCAACTCATTCTCTTCAAAATATCACCAAAACTCCGTTAGTTCCTCAGCGTAATCACCGTCTTCTTTTCCAGCTGGTGCACCAAGACCTGGACGCGATGCACGACGACTACCTTCGCCTTCGGGAGTCCATCATTAAACAGCTGGAGGGCATCTCACCCGACTCTGAGCAGGCCAAGTTCCTCCGCGCCGAACTGGAATTCATCAACCAGAAACTCGGAGGGCTCCAGGGGCTCCAGGGTACTTATCTGCAAAGGTACGCAGCAGCTGATGACAGATATATTTGAGGTAGTACTTTAGATCCGCTTTAATTCTTTCCCGTCATCGCGTTCGAACAGGCTGACGGCGCTGAAGGGCCTGCTGCAGAGTCTGCTCCAGGCCGAGGACGTGATCAAAGTTCACGAAGCTCGTCTGACGGAGAAGGAAACCACGTCTTTGGACCCGAACGAGATCGAGCACTACCGCAGCACGTTAAAGGTCAGCGAATGTGTTTGTATTGTAGCGTTCTGGAGTAAGAAAACACGCCAGACATAAGAACCTGAGAGCAGATTTAAACCACGAAAATGAATCTAAATCTGCAATTTTGTTAGAAAATAATGAGCTGCAATAAATAAACAGCAGATGGAAACACTTTAGTACGTAGTTTGCATCTATAAAGAGTCATAAAAGTTATTAATTCCAACTTTTATAGCTTAAATTTTGGGTTCTGGGTACAAATCATCATGGTGGACCCACACTACATTTTGCTCCTTACAGAATTTGTAAGGGCCCCCTCTCTGTTGTGGGCCCCCGGTAAACATTCCCCTTTACCCCCCTCGGTCCCGACGCCCCTGCAGTCACATGTTCGCTCCTAGTCATCACCCTTTTTATTTTTGTTTTGTTTCTAGCAAATGAAAAGTGAACTGGACCACAAGAGAGACCTGCTGAATTCCCTAGAGTCCAACCTTTCCACGGCGATCCACTGGAACAGCCAAGTGCCCGACTCCTTCCACAAGTGCGACATCGACCTGTCCAAGTACAGCGACCTGGTCAACCAGATGATCGACCGCTGGCGCCGCATACACGGGCAGATCGACAACAGGTAACAGCGTGATTCTGCCGTGTTTGTGACCACAGTAAGGGTCAGGTCTAGGGCGGCAAAGTATTTTTAAATCAAACCGAAATTACCCCTTGAATTATCGCAATTAGCAAGAACCCGCATCCTGTCTTGTTGTGTAGTTTAGACCTGTACAAACGTGCTCTGAAATGCGAAAGATTTTTTAATTAGTTTAGCAATTCAGATTTCTGTTTTCTTCTGAGATTAGTTGTCTAGTCAAACGATTATTTGTAGACTTTTTAGACACATTATCAGCCAAAAAAAGATTGATATAAAGTGATTGAAAGCTTCTAAACAGTGGATATATACAAATCTCCTTCGACTCTATCGTTTCCAAACTGTGAATACATACAAATAGAGCGTATGAATGCAGAAAATCAGACATTTTTAAATATTTTTTGGACATTTTGAATTAAATGTCAAGTATGTAACGTTCTGGAGGTAGCACGTCACATATATAATGGTTTTCTTTGTTTTTTTAGTGCAATAAACGCACCCAAAATGAAAAAACAAACAAAAACAACATGCTTTTATCTTTTATCTGTTAAATATCTGTTGAATATCTGTTAAAAAAGCTCTTTCTGTGCACGTTTTAGACTCTGCACACACATGTATAAGTCAAAAGCTGGAGCTCTGGACTACAGGAACGATCACTTACAGTAAAAACCCTATGAATAACCTGGAATGTTCCCTCTTCCGTCTTCCTTTTCAGAATTTGGGACTTGGAGAAGCATGAGAAGCAGGTGAAGCATTATCAGCAAACGAGCACTTCCCTGAACCAGTGGATAGACAATGCCAGGAAGCGTCAGGACAATCTGCAGCTGGTCAAGCTCAATGACATCCAAGTGCTGACCGACCACCTCAACCAGCAGAAGGCACGTCCACAAACGCTTACATCAACAAAAAAACATGGAGGAATCATTTAGGAAATACTGAGATCGTGTATTGGTGGTTTTTAGATTTTATAATGTAATGACGCCGTACTACCAGACGGGGGAGCGCAAGAGCCAGATCTCCCTATTGATTACGTTGTACCTGGCCATGATATCCCCAAAAAAAATTAATTTGCAAATGTTTAACCTGTTCATTATAATTATTTTTTATTAATTTACCTTTATTCATACAGGGAAAGACCAAAGGGAGCACCTCAAACTCTCTTTTTCATGAGCGCCCTGTTTAAAATACAGAAAAATATACATAAAAAACAAACAAAACGAATAACTACTAACTACGTAGGTGCATTAAAAACATTAAAAACAGGAGCAGTCGTGATTATAAATGTTTATCACCAGATTATTAAAGTGCATTGAGGCACAAGAGCAAGGTTTTTTACTGATTACATTGTACCTTGCCATGAAATATTCAAATATTCATGTAAATTCGCAAAAGTTTAACCTGTTTATTATCATTTTTGACAACCAAGAACAACTTTAACTTAACTTTAGCTGCCCCTCCATCTCTATGAAATATTATTGGCCTATAGAATGTTATGACGTCGTCTGAAAATCACCAATATGTTGATCAAGCGTAATGTTATAATGAGTGACTAGAATGAAGTTTTCTTTCATTGTGGCGTCAAATAGAGAATAGAATATTGAGATTTTATTCTAAAATTGTTATTAACTGCAAGATAAATCGGTTTAAACGGCCCATATTACGCTATTTTCTGATCTACAGTACGTTATTATGTCATTTCCTCATCAAAAACACACCCAGAGTTGTGTTTTGTTCCATTCGCACACGTTTAACACAAAAAATCTGCGTGTGTTTCCTGCGTTTTTTTTCCTCAAAGTGAAAACATTCTGTTCCTGCATTACAAAAACATATGTGAATGAAACAAAACACAACTCTGAGTGTGTTTTTGATGAGTTAACAGCTTTATAACACGACTTAAAGCTCACAAGAGTCATTTTTTTGTGATATACAGTAGGACTTTTAATGCCATACTGTTGTAATCTACATGGAGACCAGCAGGTGGCACACTATCCACCATTAAAGCCACGCAGCACATTGTGATTCATATTTTTCAGGGTTTGTTACATAGCACAGGCATATATCATATTTCTATAGATGTATAAGTCAGAAATAAACAAAATGTCATACTCAGATTATATCAAATTAATGTTGAGTAATGTTTTTCCACAGTCGTTGCACACTGAAATCAAAATGAAGAAGGACAAAGTGGAGGATCTGCAGAAGAACGCCGACTCTTGTGCTGCTTCTATCAAGGTTAGTCGGTACAAAACAATAAACGAAATATTAAACGTGTGATCATAACCTATAAAAGATGTGTTATATTTTAGGACTATGAGCTGCAGCTCGCGTCCTACAGCGCTGGACTGGAGACTCTGCTCAACATCCCCATCAAGAAGACAATGATCCAGTCCCCAGCGTCTGTCGTGAGAACCGAGGTATGACCGATCAATATCTTCTATCGATAATGTTGTGTAGTAATGAAACGTGATATTTAATGTGGTATTTGTGCTTCATTAGGCTAATGAACTGCAGTCTCACTACATTGAGCTGCTGACCCGCTCTGGAGACTACCACAGGTTCTTGGGGGAGATGCTCAAGACCATGGAAGAGCTAAAGGTAAAAACAATACTACGTTATGTTCTTAAGTATTTATAGTTACTTAAAATTTTACAGTGATTGCTTTTACTTTTATTTCGGTACATTTGAGAGCAATACATTACACTACAATTTAAAAATATTTAAATATTTTTTCTTATTGCTAAAGGCTTGTTAAAAATGGTTTATTTTTTTTAGCATGTTTATAGTTTTAGCAAACAAATAACAATAATATACAAATAAAAACAGTTAGAAGAATTAGGATAAAGATCAGATTCTACTGAACAAAATAACAAATCAGATTCTACTGAAAATCGCAAATCAAATCAGAAATCAAAATCACAAATCAGATTCTGTAGAAAATCACAAATCAAATCAGAAATCACAATCACAAATCAGATTCTATTGAAAATCGCAAATCAAATCAGAAATCAAAATCACAAATCAGATTCTATTGAAAATCGCAAATCAAATCAGAAATCACAATCACAAATCAGATTCTGTAGAAAATCACAAATCAGAATCATAATTACATATTCTGTTGAAAATCACAAATAAGATTCAATAGAAAATCACAAGTCAAATCACAAATCAAAATCATAATAACATATTCTATTGAAAATCACAGATCAGACACCCACATGTTAAACGTCGTCAGCTCTAGGTTTACCGTAGACATTCGCATTCATTATATAACCTCACATTTTCTCATAAATCACAATTTAAGTAGTAAATTCACTTTGGACTTGTTTTTTTTTTTTTTATCCACAGATCAGAAACACAAAAATTGAAATGCTTGAGGAAGAAATGAGACGTCTAAAGGATGAGCTGAATGACCGTAACCTCAAAAACAAAAACCTGGAAGATGAACTGGCGCGGTTAAAGATGGAGCTCGGTGGATACAAAGATCAGCTCATTTCCATGGAAGAAATCAAGCGCACCTCTGTTATACAAGTTAACGCTACCAGGGAGAGTCTTGATTCCACTCAAACCCAACTCCAAGATCTTAATGACCAGCTCACCCGCCTGAAATACCAGCTGGAGGATGAGAAGAGAAAGAGGAGATTGGCTGAAGAACGTTATACCAGCCAGCAAGACGAGTATGAGACTGCTGTTCGTAAAAGGCAGAAAGAGCTTGAAGAACTGAACTGGGCAAGGATTGACCTGGAAAAGTCTGTGAAAGATAAAGAACGTGAACTGGAGAGGATGAAAATACTGCTCGAGGAAGAAGCAGCAAGGCGCAGGACTGCCGAGACGGAATCCTCTAAGGTAAGAGCACAGTGCAGCCAGGAACTTAATCAACTTAAACAATCTTACGAGACTCAAATCCACGTGACCAAGACGACCATCTTGCAAGAGTCCAAGCAGCGCGAAGACGACGCTACGGAATGGAAAATGCAATGTGATAGACTGGCAGCAGAGAAGAGAGATCTAGAGGAGGAGCTGAGGAGGTTGAGAATGTCCATTGCTCACAGCGAGGAGCAGAAGAACAGAGCAGAGCAGGAGGCCGACCAGCAGAGGGCGGCGTTCAGTCAGGAGACGAGAGCCCGCACTGAACTGGAGATGCAGATTAGGAGCCTGATGCAACAAAGAGAGGATGATGACATGAAAGTAAAGGAAGTCAGCAAGAGCATCCAGGAGAAGAGCAGGCAGATAAGCGTCCTCACGTTCAACATAGAAGAAGAGGGCAAAAAGAGACGAGCACTCGAGTTGGAACTGAATCGTTTGAAACAGTCTGAAGCAGATTTGAAAGCAAAGAACGCCTCCTACATTGATACGATTAACAAGATGAAGGTAACAGAACATGAGATTCGTATTACCAAAGTAGAGCTGGAGAAACAGACCAGCGAGAAGGCCATGGCGGAACAAAACTCAAACAAACTTCAAAACCGCATCCGGGAACTTCAGTGCTCGTTGGATAACATGGAAGGCGAGCTGGAAAGACAGAAGAAGTCCACACAAGAGGAGTTTACCAGAAGGAAAAGAATGGAAGCAGAGCTAGAAAGAATGAGCCAAGTCTGCAAAGAACACACCACAACTATTACGTCGCTCAAGTCCATCCAAATCGAGTCGACGAGTGTGGGGAAAAAGTACGAGCAGGAGATGAAAAACCTAAAACAGGAGCTTGATAAGAGTTTGAGGGAGCATAAGAGAACGAAAGAAGAGCTGGCGGCAGCGCTAGCAGAGATAAAAGCGCTAAAAAGCAAGTTGCAGCAAGAGCAGGTGAAAGTTCAGGAGATGAACCAGCGCAATGAAACCTTATACAAAACCATTGAGGAGAAGAGCCGCCTGCTGAACGACCACACAAACGAGATCGAGAAGTTGAAAAGTTTGACGCAGAATTTGACGAAGGAGAGGTTGAGGATAGAGGAAGAGTTGAGAGTAGTGAAGCAGGACAGAGATGATATAAAGAGTAGAAAGGATGCTGTTGACGGAGAAAGTGCGGCTCAGATTTCTTCGCTGCACATCCAGCTTCAGAGTAGCACCAAGAGAACGGCAGAGCTGCAGTCCCTCATCAACGATCTGACCAAGGAGAGGGAAAAGCTAAAAATGGAAATAGACAAAATCCAAAAGCAGTCGATTGAGGTACTTGTAAAATGCATGGACGGATCATCTCCATGGCTCAGCATAATTCATTTCTGCTGCTTGGCATGAACAACTGTAGAGTTCACTTTAACTTGTAGATGATTTTAATGATACACTGTGGGTGGCATTTTGCATGTTGTTGCACGTGTAATCACTGACACTAACTCAATCAAACCATCAATTCATTTCAAACTCTCTGACTCATTTACACTGGTCATGTACAATTTCACTAATTAATTATTGTTCATTTCATAAAATATATTTTGATAAATACTTGATGAGATACCAGAAGCACTTTAGTTTGTTAAAATTTGTTGAATTGGCTTCACTTAAGATAAAAATACGATATACAAAATAGATAGAATATAATAGATAAAGATATAAGACAAGTCTAACTAAAGCCCCACCGTGTAACGTTTCCACTGCAAAAAAGTTTACTGTGAACGCGCTTGCATCGTGTACGTCCTCTTTGGTCTCCACCTCCATTTTTCCATGGAAATGTTGTTCCTTTAGTTATAATATTCCACAGTTAAGGCATAAAACATATCTATCTCTACAGAGAATGTTCCAAAATATACTTTTAACTTTCTGTTTCCATGGAATCATGCAGGTGACACGCCACTGCCAGAAAGTTACACGGTTTTACTTTAAATGCACAAATTAAGATCAAAGAGCATACATCATTTTAATCGGTTTGCTTTGCACATTTGCTAGATGTAGTACGGCTTTTGATTGAAGTGCATTTTTATTATTCAACTTAATTGTTTTCATTTATTATTTTTTACAGACTACCATCCTGGTTCATGAATCTCAAAGCAAGTACACCGACATGCTCCGGGAGAAGGACAACCTGCTCGCAAAGATCAAACTCCTCGAACAAGAGAAAAACCGCAACTGCAGATCCGAAGATGAACTCAATCGCATTAAAATCACATTGGAAACTGAACTACGCAACAAGCAGCGACTCCAGGATGAAAAGAACAACATCGTTAAGGAGCTAACCTACATCAAGAGCCAGTACGAGCTGAGGGATAGTCAAATTAAACAGCTAAACACTGATAGAGACAGAGGCGATCGTGAGAGGCAGTCCCTGAAGAGCCAGCTTGAGAAGTTGATGTTGGAGCTGAGGACGGTGGAGGAAAGATACAAGAACCGGCTGGTGTGTTCTGAGAAGGAGGTATCCGAGCTGACCCTTAGGAGAGAGGCCCTGGAAAGAGAGATCAAAAGACTCCAGCAAAGACCAAATGTTTTGACCAGACAGACACAAACCGATGATAAAGGAACAAACATCGATCCGTCCAAGTTAGTATTTGATGGCGTTCGACGCAAAGTCACAGCCCACCAGCTCTGCGACTGCGGCATCATCAGCAAACACACCCTAGACCTGCTTTTAAAAGGCAAGAAGACCGTGGAAGAGATCGCCATAGACATCCAAGTCAATCTTAAAGGCACCGGGATCATCGCTGGCATAACATCTGGCTCTCACGGAAAAATGCCATTCACAGAAGCTAAAAATAGGAATCTCCTAAGCAGGGACAGCGCAATACTGCTGTTGGAAGCCCAGGCAGCGACAGGCTACATGGTGGACCCAACATTTAATGAGAAGATGCCAGTTGATACGGCTTGTTCCAGGGGCATTGTCGATACAGACGACAGAGACACCTTGCTAACAGCTGAAGCGGCTAGCACAGGTTTCAAAGATCCATACTCTGGAAAACTTCTGTCAGTTGGCCAGGCTTGCAAACAAGGACGGATAAACAAAGATCTCGCTCTCCGTTTGCTCCAAGCTCAGGAGGCTGTAGGAGGCATCATAGACCCTGTGTTGGGTGTCTTCCTTCCAAAAGATGTGGCGTTGGATCGCAATCTGATTGACGAAGATATGTACAGGGCTTTGAACAAGAAGCCAGCCTGCTACATCGACCCTTCTTCAGGGGCGAAGATAAGCTATAGTGATTTGAGAAAGAAGTGCACCGTGGAACCGGTTTCTGGCTTACTTTTGCTGCGTGGCCCAGACAAACCTTTGACTGTAAAAGGATTGAGAGGTGAGGTCACTGTTGATGAGCTGATCAAATCTGAGCTGCTGACTGACAGCGATTTGCAGAAGTTAAACGCAGGAAAACTCACAAGCAAAGATATCGAAGACAAACTCAAGAAGTATCTGTATGGTTCGACTTGCATTGCTGGCATTTACGACGAGGTCCATGACAGAATCATGCCCTTCTATCAGGCTATGAAAGAAGGCCTGCTCATGAGAGGAACCACCTTAGAACTCCTGGAAGCCCAAGCAGCATCAGGCTTCATTGTCGATCCAGTCAACAACCTCTTCCTCCCAGTTGAAGAGGCTGCAAAAAGAGGTCTGGTTGGAAAAGAATTTAAAAACAAGTTATTGTCCGCAGAAAAGGCAGTAACTGGATACACTGACCCACACACTGGAAAGACAATCTCCCTCTTCCAGGCTATAGAGAAAGAACTTATAGAAAAAGGTCACGGGATACGCTTACTGGAGGCCCAAATAGCGAGCGGTGGGATTATTGATCCCAAAGAGAGCCACAGAATTGACGTTGATGTGGCCTATAAAAGAGGATATTTTGATAAAGAGATGAATGAGATCCTAAGTTACGAGGGAGATGACACAAAAGGTTTCTTCGACCCCAACACTCAAGAAAACCTTACATATCTTCAACTGAAAGATAGATGCATTACTGATGCGAAGACTGGTCTAATTCTGCTGCCACTGAAAGATAAGAAAAAAATTCAGAAAAAAGAGACGAGCCGCACCAATGTTCTCCGCAAAAGGCGTGTCGTGATCGTGGACCCAGACACGGGGCTGGAAATGTCCGTCAGGGAAGCCTATCACCGAGAACTCATCGACTATGACACCTTCCTCGACCTGTCCGAGCAAGAGTGTGAATGGGAAGAGATTACCATCAAGGGGTCCGACGGCTCCAACCGCCTGGTGATTGTGGACCGGAAAACTGGAACTCAATATGACATCCAAGACTGTATGGAGCGCGGCGTCATCGAAAAATCATCCTTGGAGGACTATCGCAAAGGAACGCTAACACTAACCCAGTTCGCTGACCTGATCACAAGCAGAACCAGCGGAACAGAGATGAGCATCGCCGCCAGCACTGTAGAGGACATGGTTACCTGTAGCAGCCCCACTCAGCTCGCTCCGTCCTCTCCCACTGTACGCAGACGCTTCAACAGCATATCCATCACTGTTTCCCCACCTACAGTGTTTGACGACCAGAGTCCCGTAGGGGCCATTTTTGACACAGAAACACTGGAGAAGATCACAATTCAGGAAGCATTCCGTCGCGGTATTGTCGACATGATTACTGCCCAGAGACTGCTGGAGGCCCAAGCGTGCACTGGCGGCATCATCAACCCCGCTTCAGGTGACAGGCTTTCCTTGCAAGAAGCAGTTCATCAAGGCATTATTGACGAAAGCATGGCCACCAAGCTAAAGGCTGCGCAGAAAGCATACATTGGATTTGAAGACGTCAAATCTAAGAGAAAGATGTCTGCGGCAGAAGCGGTTAAAGAAACATGGCTGCCGTACGAAGCTGGTCAAAGATTCTTGGAGTTTCAGTACCTCACCGGAGGATTGATCGAACCTGGCACTGGAAGACGTATTTCTGTTGAAGAAGCCATTCACAGAGGCTGGCTGGACGGACAAGGCGCCCAAAAGCTCCAAGACACAAAGAACCATCAGAAGAACCTAACATGCCCCAAAACCAAACTCAAGATCTCCTACAAACACGCCATGGATAGCTGCATGGTTGAAGAAAGCAACGGCATGAAGATGTTGCAGGCTTCGTCAGTGTCGACCAAAGGGATCAGCAGTCCTTACAACGTGTCTAACCCGGGATCGAGGTCTGGATCCAGAGCCGGTTCTCGCGCCGGCTCCCAAAGTGGATCTCGCAGAGGCAGCGTGGATTACACTGCGTACAGCTATAGTTACGCTAGCACCACCAGCTCTGCCTTTAGCAACAACTCTTTATCTTAATGCACTATTAATATAACTACAGTATCGAAGACGTCCTTGCGCTTTGCAGTTTGAATTCACTTTTGTAACAGATTTGATATGATGTAAAGAACAGCTCTTTGACATACTAACTTGTGTAATTGTTTGCTCTGTGGGTGATGTGGTGCTAAAGACTTTCACGGTTTTGTAGCGTTGCTGTTTAACAATACATTGCTGATTTGTTTTTGTTTTATTTTTTATGTATGGCTTAGATGTATTTTTAAAAGGGGGCTTATTTTAAAAAACCTTTACACACCAAGAGATTTGCGCTATTTTAACTTTTTATTGTACCACGGCTTGGCAACAATTGAGAATATATAATAACGATGATAATGTAAGGTAGATACTTATGTTTAGAAAGATCAACTTTAACTGAATAAAATACTGATTTATGATTTGGAAAATAAAGTTTTAAATTTCTAACGTGCATTGAACTGTCTCCTTTCTGCTTTATACTGATATAGGCCTTACATTGCACAATTATAATCATCAAATTAAAGTTATATCTTGTAACTTTGGGTAACACTTGATAATAATGATGAAAAGAACTTTAAAGTGCTCATATTACGCTATTTTCTGATCTATTATAATGTTGTTTCCTCATCACAAACAGACCTGGTGTTGTGTTTTTTGTGGAGTTCTTCTCTCAAACAGAAAACACTGTTCAACCTTGTGATGTCATGACGTGATACAGGAAGTGCTCCACTGTGTTTTCAAACTCCACACATCTTCACGTGGCCAATCTGTACTGAACTAAAGGTAAAAAAGTAGCTGTTAAGTTGAAAAGTACCACTACATGACATCACAAGGTGGAACGGAGCATTTTGAGCTTTGGAGACTAATAATAAAGTGTTACTCAAACATGTGTGAGGTCTGTTTTTGAGGAGGTTACAGCATCAGAACATGACTTAAAGCTCACGAGGGCCTATAAACAGACTGAGCAGCTGCTGGGGGCCCCGAGGCCAGCAGAGGGCCTCCAAGAGCCTGTACATTTATACTGAAAATAATGTAATAAATCAAGTTTTATTGGACACAGAGCTTGTTGTTTAAATATCCATCTGAAACAATTACATTTGTTTTATATCTATAGTAGTAAAATATCTGCTGCTGCTGTGTTTGTTTTTGAGTCGGGCAGAGGTGAGGGCAGCTCTGTGTTTACACCGGAGCAAGGACCCGACATAATGTAAAAGTAAGAAACACTGTCGCCAACTGGAACACATTAAAATCCACCAGAAATGAAGAAAAAATGTCTAGAATTGTGAAAAATCTTGACCTCCCTCCTTATATGTTTGTGTTCTGTTCTTGTGTCTGTTGTAGTTGTGACATTCTGGATGTTTTCAGTCTGATGTTGTTCAGATAAACACAAAAACAACTGGACAAAGTGATGAGAGCAGAGTCAGAATGTGTCAAATGTGAATCAACAGCAGCTGAGTCAGGAGGGGGCCCCAGAGACACATTCAGCTTAGGGCCCCTGAAAGCTGGGACCGGCCCTGTATAGACCTTTAACTCCTAACTCTTTAAGTAGCTGCTACACCTGAATCCTTCTTAAAAATGTATTTGTTCATTATGATTATGAATTAAGTCTTTGTTCATGCTTTGTTATGGCCAATTATTAAAGTGTACTTAACTTTATGTGTATTGAAAGTAGTAGCTATTAAATGCCCAGTTTTTTACCAGTTTTACCAGTTTTGAAGAAGAATATAACTTTCTAAGACATGAACATGCATTTGAGAAGAATGTTAGTCTTTTTTCACTACAAACAAGATAATACTACTGCGGATTTACAAGGATTTACTCCAGTTTGGGGGGGGTCCAAAAGGTGCCAAGGTGCAGGAAGTCCCGTGTGCGTGAAATGGATAAAGGGTGAGAACAAATGGAGCTGATGGAGACAGAAAAGACCGAGCAGGAGCAACAGCAGCAACAGCAGCAGCAGCAGCAGCAGCAGCAGCGGGGGAGGTAAGTCCAATGGAAGGGGGAGGGACAACAGGAGACAGCCAGCCCCGGCGGCGCAGTGGGAGGAGGACTATCCCATGCCAGGACTTGTGGCGGCTACAGCGGCGACTCGGACTGGAGGAAGTGCGCGGGGGAAGATAGAGCAGCAAACGTTCAGACAACAGCAAAAAACCTCCAAGAAAGCAGTTAAAGTTTGTTTTTGAACGCGAAGTTTGAAGGGAGTAGTGGGACAAGGAGAAGGAGGAGGAGGAGGAGTAACAGCGACGCTTCATCTTTGGACCAAACGGGGAAGAAGTTGGATAAGAAGGAGTAGAGCATTCCAGCGCGCTACAATGAACGGCTGAGGACTTTGCTTCCATCTACTTCATTCAACTCTTACGAAACGGAGCCACAAACATAAAGGTAAGCGACTGCAGGAGCCGAACCACGCGTTTTACTCCACTTTTACGCACGAACTAAACTTTTACGCACGACTTAAGCTGCGAACTTAACTTTTACGCACGAAAATGAAACTTTGTGCGTCAGCCCCCCAGCACATTTCGTTGCTCATTAAACCAAAGGGCATAGTGTGTGGCATTGCTGTGTGTGTTTACCTTGGCACGCACTGCTGTTTAAACCCAGGAGTGTGTGAGAAGTCAAGACTGCTTCACTGTTGTGCCAGCAGTTCAGACAGAGAACATAGTCAGTGAAGCAGCCCCTAGCACTGATCTGGGATTTCTGAATGCTACAAGAGTATCATTGTAAGAAGCTTGGGTTACTCCAATCTGACCCTGTTTTCTTTTTAACTTTAAAATGCCTTTCTTCACTTGTGTTGTGACTATAATTTGGGGGTGTACGTAGCTTTTGTGGGCTTTGGAGTTCTGGAGAGCTTTATAATCTGAAACATATGGAGCAGTCTCTCTTTGGGATAGTCTCGGTTCTGGTTTGTGGACATCCAAAAGAAACTTTGCTTGTTTGGAGATGGATAAAATGCGGAGACAGGCAAACAGAGCAAAGGGATACAGGCTGTTTTCTTTGTGGCGCAGCTGGTGTGTGGTATTTCTGGCCCTGGGGCTGTGCTTTCTTGCTTTTTAGGCAGCCATTGTTGATGACATCTACAAGTGGGTTTACATCAGTTACCTGGACAAGTCTCCCTCACATTCACTTCTAAGATAAAGGTTCACTATTAAACTTTTCTGGTGTTTGTGTTTGCTTGTGTTCGCGGACATTTTATAGCTTTTAAAAAAAATCTCTAGCATGAAAAGCAGCTAGCATCACCAGGCGAAGTTACAGGTCAGATCACGCTCACAGAAAGAACAGAAAGAATGTTTTTTTACAGGTATTTTTCAGCGTGTAATTAAATAAATGCAATAAATAATAAATAAGTCACTGTGGAGTTAAGTTACATTCCAGGCAAAGCAATAACATTTCCTTTGAGATAATAACGTGGCAGACATGTCAACACAACATTTACACAGTGCAGCTTTTTAAAAAGTCACCCACCTGCGTTTACTCCCTCTTCCATCTTCTCTTTCAAGCAACACTAGTCATGCAGGTTGAACATTTTTGCAGAGCGTTGGCTTTCAAGACTCTAATTACAGGCTTTGAAAGTTAGGAAAACAGTCCAAAACTTGCAATTAGGGCTTTGTTGGTGTAAAGAGGTCAGGATGGTATCAACGCCTTAATGCGAGCTCGATGTGGAGTGTCTGCTGATTCAAAGAGCTTCTTCGCTGATAGGATATCGCAGTGGCAGGTGGAGCAGAGCATGAATGGAGGTAGTGATAAAGCGGTTTGGACAGGTGGGCAGGTGTGGTGTACTGTAAGAGAGCGCAGTGGTCTTTAATTGGTTTGACTGTTGGGTGAAATTTATGGCCTAAGTTCCACGGAACAACCCACTTCACTTGTATCTTATCTCTCATTCCAACTAAGGACGTGGGCGATATTTGATTAGTCAACTTCTCCGCTCACACTTAATCGTGTAATTGTAAATTTTGTGGGAATTATAGCGGCAAGTACTTTTTATCTACTTTTATGTCACTGTAACTTTACCTTATCATTAAGACGGTTTGATTACGCAAGGATGGTCACATACGAGAGGAAAGGAGCTTTTTTTTGAGACAGAAATGAAAGAAAATGAAGGATTTTACTATTTGCAGAACTCTGGAATAATCGTTACTGATATGTGCACTTTTTTGATATTTAGTTTGAGCGAACCAGCTGTCCAAACAACATGTATAAAGGTTTTTAGCACTTTATTATGAAGAGAAAACTGCACAAAACGTGACTACACAGCTCTCTTCAACGATTGTGGTAAAAAAAAATGGGCTGTGGGTAAGTTTTTAGTCAATTTAAATGGCAGAATTTGGAGAAAATTATTTAAATCAGTCCCAAAAATATCGTCAGATCTTATTGGCCGTTGGTTTCTCTGCATTCTAAACAATCGTTATCAACATCAGTCATGAAAAATCCATATCAGTTGATCGCTAATCGTTATTTTGCGATGCTTCTTCTCATAATAAGTGTAACGCAAAAATGTAATATCATGGCATCATTACTTCCATGCAAAACAGAGTGAAATACTGTGTGGGAAACATTTTATTTTTCTGACTTATTTTACTATTTAATTTGTTTATTGGCGGCAGGTCATCTCCAAAATCACCGGGAAACTTAAATTGTAAACAGAGAAGCACTTGGGCTAAGCTAACATTTTTAATTCACTGGATTATTCTTAAATTCTCAAACATTTTCTCAACAATCAAAAGTCAAATCTTCATAATTCTGTCGTGGAAATCGTTCCTTCTGTCAGAAACGATTCCCGAAGTCAAATTAGAAAGGTGATTTCGTACTCAAATTGACATTTTTGGGCTTGATCCATCTTTCGGGAACCGCTGTTTTGAGGCTGAGACAGGAAGTACAGTTGAACGTGTCCCATGGCGACCGCGGGCCACTCGGGCGAAACATGTGTGAACCATTATCCAGAGATGAACACATAGAAACGGAGGAAGCAGTTAAACACACACGACTGGAACGAGCTCAAAGACGAGCAACGTGAAAACAATACAGTCCAAAATCAGATAAAGCAATTACAAGAAGATCCAAAACTTCATGGAGTTTTTATCGCTTTGCCTGAAATGCTTCAAAGTGTGGCATTAAACTGGTCGATCTCCATGGAGACGAGCAGCAACACCGAGCCACAGTAAGAATGCATAATGTTCAAGATAAGTTATTAGCATCTGTAATCAAAGAAAGACGAGAAAGAGAAGTTTAATCGCGTAATTTACGACATTTTCAGCCTTGATATCGCTATGGAGAAAGTAGATGCCAGATGAACTCACAGAAAAGTTACGTAGAGAAGCTTTTATTTCAGTACAAGGAGCGACAGCGACTCAGTTTTTCTATTGTTTGTCCACTGATCCGAACGTTTGCAGCTTGAATCCTGCTCTCGACATAAACATCATTGGTTGAGCCGTCAAATCCATGAATCCACAGGTTGAGGGTGTGATTCTTGCTCCCACAGATGAACCCTGTCGTTGTGTCCTTGGGCAAGACACTTTAACCCACCTCTTTGGGTTTGAAAAGTGTCCCAAAAACACTATATAGAGCCGATTCATTATTATTATTATTATTATTATTATTGAATCCTTGTCCGTTGGTCGTCTTCATTTGACCCGTCCTTTAAAAGAGGATGGGTTGTAGGCCGTATTTTAGTAAAGATTGTGCATTTTTGGACCTGAAAATCTCCTGCAGCTCTTAATTTCCATCACTGTCCTGTGTTCGTCGAGTACAGAGGTGGAAATTAAGTTGATCTGAGTTAAAAGAGAAACAAATTGGGGTCAAATTGAACTTTTTTCAGACGGTTCTTATTATACAGTCAACATTGTTTTCAAACTTTAATTTGTCATAGAAATCATCGAAATGAACTAGTGGCCCAATTTCCAACCGATTTGATAAAGAAATGACCGAGTTCTGCTGTGAGTGAGTTATTTTTTAGGGTCAGACGACACAAGGGTTAAAGTGCATCACAGGTTGAACCGCTGGTGTTGCTAAAGCACAGTTAAGATCGTTATATTTAAGATTTTGTTTAAAACATTTACTTTTTTCCCTCAATTCACCAGTGTCTGCGTACACTGGTGTATCAATGGATGAGTGGTCGATTCGTATAAAGCGCTGAGTGTCTTAAAAACGGGAAAACGCTGTATAAAAATGCAACCTTTTACCATGTTAGACAGTATTACATGGCCACTCTTCTTCTTCTATGCATTTTCCTGTAGAACTTTGATCTAGTTTGTTTATTCCAGCTCTTGTGCAGTAAATGGGTGAGTTTTTCCTTCATATAAAGTGTTTTCAGTACCTTAAAAGTGTTAATGTGGCTATGTTATACTGTCTGTAAGATGGTAAATGCTCACTCTTCTTCTTCTTCTATGGTCTTTTCTGTAGAACTTTAGTTTATCTTTAGTTTATTCTTCTTCTATGAATTTTCTTATAGAACTTTAATCTAGTTTTAGTTTATTCCAGCTCTTGTGCAGTAAATAGGTGAGTTTTTCCTTCGTATAAAGTGTTTTCAGTACCTTAAAAGTGTTAATGTGGCTATGTTATAGTGTCTGTAAGATGGTAAATGCTCACTCTTCCTCTTCTTCTATGGTCTTTTCTGTAGAATTTTAGTTTAGCTTTAGTTTATTCCAGCTGAGTGTCTTAATAACGGAAAAACGCTGTATAAAAATGCAACCTTTTACCATGTTAGACAGTATTACATGGCCACTCTTCTTCTTCTATGCATTTTCCTGTAGAACTTTAATCTAGTTTTAGTTTATTCCAGCTCTTGTGCAGTGAATAGGTGAGTTTTTCCTTCATATAAAGTGTTTTCAGTACCTTAAAAGTGGAAATGTGGCTATGTTATAGTGTCTGTAAGATGGTAAATGCTCGCTCTTCTTCTTCTTCTATGGTCTTTTCTGTAGAACTTTAGTTTATCTTTAGTTTATTCCAGCTCTTGTGCAGTGAATAGGTGAGTTTTTCCTTCAAATAAAGTGTTTTCAATACCTTAAAAGTGGAAATGTGGCTATGTTATACTGTCTGTAAGATGGTAAACGCTCACTCTTCTTCTTCTTCTATGGATTTTCCTGTAGAACTTTAGTTTATCTTTAGTTTATTCCAGCTCTTGTGCAGTGAACGGGTGTCAAAGCCACAGCATAAACACACGGCGCCCCAGACAGGAAAGGACTAGAACAAACTGCGGCCTTGTTGTCCCCCCTGCAGGCCATTTAACCGGAGCCTGTTATGTCACCGTGGACATGCTATCCCACTCCAGTCCTCGCGCCGCTGCCAAAACTGAGCAGCAATTTGGAACAGCAATTTGGGACAGCGAGCCGCACCGATGGTATCTCCGTGATTACAAGGCCGTTGGATGAGAAAGCGAAATACCAACTGGAGTGTTTTCCAGACGCGGAGTTATCTGTGGACTTCCTGGAGAATTTCTAGCACTCGAGGCGTTTCTCAGGTTCACAGACGAACAGTTTGGAAGAAGGTTAAGGGTAGGTTTGAGTTTACCGCGTCTCAAAGGGAAAATCGGCGTCTAGGGATGGAACGATAAACGATATTATTGTTTATCGTGATAAAAAGGGTCGACAATAATCATCCGTGGGACATTTTATATAATCGTGATGAAGAAAATCGCAGTTATTTTACCAGAATGTGCAGAAAAAACGACTTATCCACGGGGGAATCAACGGAAGGGACAGAGGGGGCAGTTGTCCGGGGCCCCAGGGGCTTAGGGGGCCCAGAATTGAACCCTCTTCCTATTAATTTATTTTACAGGGGGCCCATGTGAGGCTTATCGTTCCGGGCCTCCAAATTTCACTTGACGTCCCTGCTCGTCCGTAATATTCTCAGTTAAAGTTATAATTATTCATATCCATAACAACTTTAATCATTATCGTGATATAATCGTTAATTGCGATTATTTTGGCCTCGATAATCGTCACGCAAGACTTCAGGAGTAACTGGCTGGAGGATATCTGGGAGCGTAGTACTAAACATAGATAAATAGTGCTATTACAGACGATTAAGAAAATAAAAATAAACATTAATTCGATTTGAGCTAAACCTGTAATTGGAAATATCTGGGTTATAATGAGGTCTGGAACAATCATTTTTGGGGTCAATATGTGTACTTTGTTGGTACTTTGTCAGTACTTTATTTGTACTTGTGGGAACTTTTTGTTATTTTTCTGTTCTACGATTAGATTTAAACTGTAAAGGGCCGAATAAATAACTTCTACAGATGTAAAGCGACTACTTAAGTGTTTCATTTTGTTGTTTATTTGTTGCAGTTTGTGTTTTTTTTTACCGTATTATACATTTTCGAATAGTTTTTTTGGATAATTCTACTTTAAATGAGTTTCAATATTACAGTTTATCGTGTATATTTTCTTCAGCGATATATCGAACTTCAAAACATGTTATCGTGATCAGGATCGAGTCAGGATTCAAAAATTAAATCCAGACTAAAACAAACCAGAGAGAACTGATACTAAACTTTCAAACTCTTTCAAATACCAGTTTTCGATGTTGATTTTGATGTTGTAAACACTTTTTTTTTAGACGATAGAATGTATTTTTCAGCACAGAACAAAAGTGCGTTCAGTAGTTCTGATATTGATCTTGTATCACTTTTCAAATGAGTCTCCAGTTTCGATACTAGTTTTAGATGGTTATAGGTGGAGTTCAGACTTTCATACAGATCCACATCAGAATGGGATTAAAATGGACTGAACCTGGGAATTTAACCTGGACTAGAACAAGACCGAACCAGGACTATGTCAGGACTAAACCGAGCGCAAACCAAAGTGTGAATGTGGACCTGGACTAAACCTGGACTAAACCGGGACTAAACCTAGACTGAACCTGGACTGAACCGGGACTGAACCGAGACTAAACCGGGACTAAACCGGGACTAAACCGGGACTAAACCGGGACTAAACCGGGACTAAACCGGGACTAAACCGGGACTAAACCGGGACTAAACCGGGACTAAACCGGGACTAAACTGGGACTAAACCGAGTGCAAACCAAAGTGTGAATGTGCACTGAACCAGGACTAAACCTGGACTAAACCAGGACTAAAGACAGACTGAACCGGGACTAAACCGGGACTGAACCGGGACTGAACCGGGACTGAACCGGGACTGAACCGGGACTGAACCGGGACTGAACCGGGACTAAACATGGACTGAACCGGGACTAAACATGGACTAAACATGGACTAAACATGGACTAAACATGGACTAAACATGGACTAAACATGGACTAAACATGGACTGAACCAGGGCTGAACCAGGACTGAACCGGGACCAAACCGGGACTAAACCGGGACTGAATCAGGACTAAACCAGGACTAAACCAAAGTGTGAATGCTTCCATGCATAAGACAGTTCTAGATCTCAGTATTAACACTTTAGAGACACTACCATAAAGTTTAACTGCCTGCATCAACTTTTCTCATTCTCATCTCAAACTGAATATTCATCTGGACGACCTCACTCGACGCCCTCTCCTCGCTCCTCGCCCACTATACAAGTTTCTAGGTCAACGAAGCCAAGTGAAGCCCCCAGGAAAACCACCCCACTGACGGAACAGTCCGGGGTTCTAACCATAGGGAAAGAGAAACTTCCAGAACATCTTTAATATCCAAAAAAACACATTATGATGGAGTCTGATTTTTCCATTGGCATCACTTTCAAGTCCACACACGCTGCGCCGGTCGAGCTTTATCACCACAGAGACTTAAGCCATAATCATAACTGTAGCTGAACGACATTTTGTACCAGATATGGACATTTATACGTATATACTGCTGTTATATTCAAAGCGTTTCTTGTTCTACTGCAGTATAAAGTACACTGGAGTAGCTGCTTTCATTTCAGACACACATTTAAACTTTAATGGCCAATAAAATATCCAAGTTGTCACAGACTGGTGGTTGTTGCTGTAGCGATCATGCGTAAACTCAAACGTTATAGTCTAGAAGCAGTTTAAGGTGGAATTTTGCGAGTTTTTTTAAAAATATAAACGTGAATTAGTTTATTGTTTTCATATGCGCCATTTTATTGTAACTTAAAGGGCCGGTGTTACGCGATTTTCTGATGTATTTTGTGTTTTTTTTGTTCCATTCACACAAGTTTAACACAGAAACTGTTTTTTTCTCAAACTGAAAACGCTCCGTTCCACCTCGTGATGTCATCATGTGGTGATACAGGAAGTGCTCCGCTGTGTTTTTAAACTCCACACACCTTCATTTCTAGAATCATTTGGATCATTTCAACGCCGGAATTACCAATTTCGACTAAACAAAAAGCAAAAAAAAGCAGCTGTTAACTTGAAAACTACCGCTACAACATGACATCACAAGGTGGAACGGAGCATTTTGAGCTTTGGAGACGTAAACAGACTAATTATAAAGAAGCAAAACACAACTCTAGGTCTGTTTTTGAGGAGGTAACGACATTAGAACATATTTAAACTAACGCAAGTGCAATTTGGAAGCTGTAATTATGGTATGAAATCAAAATAGGCTCAAATAAAACAAGTTTGTGGAGTTTGACGCACATTTCTATCAAATTCCTGGCAGCTAATTCAACCATTTAGCTAAATTTTATTATATTTATCTTCTATTTAATCTATAAAGTTTGTACTAGAACGTAAAAGCAACCAGTGCGACGATGACCGACCCAAACTGGATGGAAACTCCAGCTGTGAACACGCAGCAACCCTCTGATCCACACACACAAACACACACCCCCGCGACGATCCTTTCGGTTGCCGTGGCGTGTCCAAAATTCGGGAGAACTTTATTATTCGTGAGAGACAAGTACGCAGCGTTTGGCCGACTACTCCGACCACAACGGGCTCCGAAAATGAAAACAATGAGATCACGGCTGACGCGACGAGGCTGGGACTTAACCCCTTTAGCGTTTTGTGATTTGCAGTCTCTTTATGTTTTTCCAGACAGCGCACCTCCGTCACGGTACCTCCTCCTCCTCCTCCTGCCGCTTTCATCTCCACCTGCGTGTGCTTAATGGAAGATTCCACACAGACGGGGCCAGGTGGAGGAGGGCGGGGCTGCGGAATAGAAGCGACGAGCATCAATGGTGCGATGTTTTGGTGTGTACAGCGGTTGTGCGTTTTGACGTGGATGGAATAACGGCTTGTATTTATGGAAAAGTTAGAGATACGCAGTGGTGGAAGAAGTACTCAGCTTTGGTACTTAAGTAAAAGTACAGATATTGGAGCAAAGGAATTACTTAAGTCAAAGTATCACACGAAAAAAATGACTAAAAGTATTAAAGTACCTGTTTAAAAATGTGCGTAAAGAGTAAAAAGTACAAGTATTTCACGTAGACTTGAAGACGTTTTAAAGCTTTGTATTTCTATTTTTGTTTGCTCAAATTACAAACTCGATAAAAATTACTCCCTTCTCCAGGTTAACCAAATACTTTTACTTTTCAGTCCTGTACAAAAATCGAGTAGTAGAGTAGAAAGTACAAATACCGCTGTGAAAAGTAGTGAAGAAAAAATAAAACGTATCCACTTTTAAAAGCGCAAATTTGACGTATCTGTACTTTATTTAAACGCAGTACTTTACTACTTTTTACTTGGTTACGCTCCGCCAAATACCACAAGTTGTACAGCGTAGTATAATAATGATATAATCCTTTTGGTTTTGGTCAAATGACTAATGCCGAGTTACATAAGCGACGTAAGAAGTAAGAAAATACGGAAAGAAATGATTTTGTGTTTCCACTTTGCACCAATAAAAATCATCCCAAACGAAAATAATCTAAACTTGTGGTGAAGAAAAGGGAGTCGGGGAAAAAGTAGTTCTTGTCCGATCTTGCTTAAGCTCCTCACGGTAATGGCTGATTAGCGTCTGTACAGATATATGTTCTGGCTAATTTAACATCAGGTATTTGAAGTGGGCGCTCACTGTAACAAGTGTGAACGTGGCTCATCCGTGAAGCCCTTTACCTGCGGGGCTCATCGACCTGTAATCCCCCGACTCAACAAACCTGTCCCCGCTTGTCGCTAATGGACTTGGCAAGCGCGGTTAGCCTAGCGTACCCACCCCGCTCTCCCGCTTCTCTGCCATGGGTGGGCGACGGGGGAAGGGGGGATTGGCGTTTGGGGATTGGTGGCACCGCTCAGGACGTCGTCTTCGTGAGCCCTGCCTCGAACCCGGGAACAAAAGCAGAAGTCGGCGCAAATTAAAGGCCAATTATCTTTTGTGCGTGCCGGGACAAGCCGCTCGTTTCGGGAGAAGTGAGGGATGCTCGGAAAGAGTTGGAAGGCTGTGGGTTATCGCCGTGCTAAAAATAAGCGTACTATTCTACTCGATTATTTTTAACGAGCGATTTGATTGTGCTATAACCGCTTCCGCTAAACGACAACAAAGTCTTACGCAACTTTAACTTTAACCATATGCGTTTCCGGAGTCGTTCGCCGAGACTGGATAACGTCGCTAAATCGAAGCTATTGTTTTAAAATAGTTTGTTTCCGAGACAAAAGCCAAAGTTTTATTCAGCGTCCGACAACAATGGCAAGGCGTTAAACGAAATTATAAATACAAACACATGTCTTGTTTGTGATCAGACAAATCAGAAAACAAAGGAAAATCTAGATCCAAAAAGAAGTTGCTAGCGTAACCGTAGAGCTGGTCGCAAACGGTGAGCGGACTGAACCTCTACTAGGGATGGAAAGATAAACAATAATATCGTTTAATGTGATAAAAAGGGTCAAAATCACCAAAATGTTCCAAAAAAATCTACTTCTCCATTGGGGAGTTGACAGGGGATAAAGTGGTCTGTTGTCCCACGGCTCAGGGTCTTAGGGGGCCCAGAATTGGACCCTCTTCCTATTAATTTGTATTAGCTGGGGGCCCATGTCAGGCTTCTTGCCCCGGGCCCCAAAATGTCTGTGGACGGCCCTGCTCGTCCATAATTTTCTCCCCTAAATCAAAGTTGTTTTCGCTGATAACTTTTATATAATTGTACTTTGTTATTTAAACATGGAACTTATTCATAACATTACAATTATCAGCGTCTTTTGTCATTATCGTGAAATCACATTATCTTTAATCACAATTATTTTCGCAACGTAAAATTTCAGTATCGTCCCACGTCTAACTTCCACTACGTCCATGTCTGGGTCAATTAAAACTTGACTTTCAAATCCAACCCAAACCTTAATAGTTGTTATGAATTAAGACATTGTTTCCAGCTTTTTAAATGTAGTTTTTGGCGTCAAATGTGATGTAGTGGAGCGAGCCAATGGCGCCGCTAGCACAGAGCGACCAGACGTCCCCATTTGCCCAGGACAGTCCCAGTTTGAGCCCCGTTTCAGTAGATTTATCCAAAACCGTTGATTTGTTGAAGCTTTATTCAGGAAATGTCCCAGGTGTCTGTATTTTTTGACCAGTTTGATCCACGTCGACAGTAAAGGGAAGTAAAATATTCTCATTTGTTTTGCTAAAATATAGAAAACGTTCTTGAAAATGAGCAGAAGTCCCTCAGATCATGGCCGTCACAAGTGAGTCAACAACGCACGATGTTACGAGTTCTTTTCCACAGTTTTATTTAAACCAACCGTCCCAAACCCGGGTGTGTCCCAGTTTTAAATTCTGAAAATCTAGTCACTCTAAATAAACCACATATAGAGAATGAGACTGATTTAACACCGTCCACATGGCATTGATTTAAATTAGAAATACAAACACAAACATGTTTCTTGTTTGTGGTCAGACAAATTAGAATACAAGGGAAAAGAGTCACTGTGTGGGACGTCCATGTTACAATGACGGTAGCCTGTTATTTGCTCGCTTAGACGTAGATCTGGCTGCAAATGATGAGCTAAAGGAACCTTCACTTCCTCCACTTCTGCATTAATTAATGAGTGACTTGATTTTCAAACCCAAACCAACCTTAAAGGGCTCATATTACACTTTTTTTTTTTTCTTTCAATTTTTAGCTTTTTTTCTATATTTTTTTTTTCTATTTTCTGTTGTTGTTTTTTTTTTCTTCAAATTTTTGTTTCTATTTTTTGGTGTTTTGTTTTTTCTTTTTTTTCTCTCTCTCTCTCTCTCTATATATATATATATATCTATATATATATATATATATATATATAGATATATATATATATATATATATATATATAATTATATTTTATTTATTTATTTTTTCAAATTTTTGTTTGTTTTTTTTTGTTTTTTTTGTTTTGTTTTTTTTTTCATTTTTTATATAATTTATTTAGAGATTTTCTGGAATATATATATATTTAAAAAGAAATACATAGAAAGGTGTAGTATCCAGGGTTAATAAGTGAGACGGTTTCATTCACACAAACCCTGCATATTTAGGTTAAGCTTTACTTTCAAACAGAAAACACTCTATTCCACCTTGTGATGTCATCATGTGGCAATACAGGAAGTGCTCCGCTGTGTTTTTAAACTCCACACACCTTTATTTATAGAATCATTTGGATCATTTCAGCCCAGGAATTGCCAATTTCTACTGGACAAAACGTAAA
The DNA here is from genome assembly GCF_009829125.3 of Periophthalmus magnuspinnatus. Taxonomy (NCBI): domain Eukaryota; kingdom Metazoa; phylum Chordata; class Actinopteri; order Gobiiformes; family Gobiidae; genus Periophthalmus; species Periophthalmus magnuspinnatus. The sequence continues at coordinate 2,426,148 of NC_047142.1, read as the reverse complement.
AAAGTAGCTGTTAACTTGAAAACTACCACTTCGTGACATCACAAGGTGGAACAGAGCGTTTTGAGGTTTGGAGATGTAGACAAACGAATAATGCAGGATTATTCGACATGCGTAAATGAAACAAAACGCACCTCCAGGACTGTTTTTGACTTGGTAACAGCATTAAAACATGACTTAAATCTCACAAGAGTCCATTTTGTGTAATATCAGACCTTTTTTAATGAATTAATACATTGTTTTCAGCTTTTCAAATTCACTTTTTGGCACCAAATGTGACGTAGTAGAGCTCTATCTCGCCGTCGGCAGAGTCGTGCTTCATTCCGTACACCCAGATCCCCTTGGCAGCCCCTGAACCTCTCGCTAACTGAATTCCAGAGGTGGGAAATTGATTAGCACCTCCAGGTCACTCGGAGGTCAAATGTTAGTCTCCCTCCCTTTTAATAATGAGTTTGCACGGTACTTTGACACTTCCACAACATCAGCAAAAACCTCGTTCCTCATGCCACCGCCTTTAGCCCGGAGATACACGCGAGGCTACGCTAGGCTATCACGCACGGGCCGACCTGTTCGTTAATTCTCCATTAGTCATGCGTTTTTCTCTTCTGTCTCTCCGGGGAAATTGACTAAACCCACCATTAGTTTCAGCGGACCCCCAGGACCACCCCCAGGACCACCCCAGGACCACCCCCGCTCTGCTCCCGGGGATCGTTCTCTGAGCCGTGGCCGTTTTGCTTCCACTTTTATGGCGTTATCTCTTTCTCCTTCTCAAGGGTTGGGCTCGTAGCCTGCAGTAATCTTCCTCTTAATTGACACAGACATTCTTAACTGAGGAACGTTTAATCACAACAAACAATCGGGGTCAGTCAGAGAGGAGGAGGATGAAGAGGAGGAGGAGGAGTGATACAGTATCTTCAGCAGCTGTTGGAATGTGTTGGTTAAACGCTGTAATGATTTATTGAGTAAATATTTTCAGCCCTGATTCAGTATTTTTTTACAGGATCCACAAGAATATGTTTGCAAAAAGAGGACGCAGGAGCCAAACGGGTTATAAAAGTTATTTTCCGGAGTATACGTCGCTCTGGAGTATAAGTCGCACCAGCCAAAAATGCATAATAATGAAGAAAAACACATGTATAAGTTGCGCTAAACTGTAAGTCGCGTTTTTTGGAAAGATTATTTTACAAAATCCAAGACCTGCCCTTATGTTTGAGACTTGTTGTGGGTGAACAGTTTGTAAAATAAATAAAATATAATATACGAGGTCGACTTCAGCTTCACATAAAAGTGAATAAAAAACAAAAATGTTCAGTAAAACACCAAGATGTTCTGTCGAGCTTGTGTTAAATACCAGGGAGGAGAGGCGGGTACGGCAACAACAATGTATTTTTCACTTATATGTGTCCAAATTACATTATATTAAATCATTATAATTTAAAACTTGTTCTATCTCCTGAACTTAAACACTACAAACTTTAAATTAGTCCCATTTAACACAAAAAAAAAGTTACTCTGGAGTATAAGTCGCACCAGTGAAAAATGCAGAATAATGAAGAAAAAACATATAAGTCACATTTTTAGGGAAATTTATTTCCAAAATCCGAGACCAAGAACAGACATTTTATCTTTAAAGTCAAGTTCTAATAATAATAATAAAATGTGGAACAACAGGCTGAATATCAGTACATCACGCTAACGTAACACATTTATATTTATTCAGCTCCATGAAGCACAGACAGAACTGAACACGTGTCTGGTTTGTTAACGTAAGATATTAACAGTTAATCAGATAAATAAAGCAGAAAAAACAAGCAACAAGTTTACTCTGGATCTCACTACAAATCAATAAATCCATTAAATTCTTCGTCCTCGGTGTCACTTCTGAACATTTTACCGTTTTCTTTTAGGGGCGTTTTTGTTCAGTGTTTCTCTTTGTCTTTTAAATCACCGTAATGTTTAAATTTTAAATGTTCAGTGGTTCAGGAGGAGTAGAAACTGGCGAAGATATGGCATTATATAGTTGAACAATTTCACATATAAGTCGAATGTGAGTATAAGTCGCACCCCTGGACAAACTATGAAAAAAGAGACACTTATAGTCCAGAAAATAAGTCAGTTTTTACTTGAAATTAATTTAAATTTACTTCAAAACCCTCACAAGTGCCCAAAAACAAAGTAACAACAGAAAGGTGGACCTGTCTCTTCAAACACAAAAAGGCTAACTGCAGCTAACAGGCTAACAGGCCCAGCCACGCCACAAAAGCATAAATCTAAAAAATACACGTACGATAACGGGACAAAGAGGCGCCGGCACATAACACTGGGTCAATGTCCTCTCAGTAACACCACCGGTCACTCAGACGCGAATGAACGCCGGCAGAGAGGGACGAGTGTCTTGCTCAAAGGCGATCGTCATTGCAGAGCGGATATCAAACACTTCTGAGTTAAAGGCGCCTTGTGTAGCGTTTCTGGACCTGCTAGTGAAGGCGTTCCACAGTACAGCGTAGATCGGGGGGTCCAAACTTTTTTCTCCAAGGGCCACGTACTGAAAATGGTGCGACGTTGTACCTTTAATACGACTTGGAAGATTATTTTTTGATCTGTGTCATGATGCAGTGTGATGTTATTCAGGTTATGGAGGTAGAATCTCTTCAGTTTGTAGTAAAAATACTTCCTGATCAATTGGTCCAGTTTAGGAGGAGGCATGAGGGCCGACAAAAATTGGTTCGAGGGCCGTATTTTGCCCCTGGGCCGTAGTTTGGACAGTTCTGGCGTAGATGGATGAATCTTACGGTAAAAGGTCACGGTTTTTTTATACATTAAAGCGCTTTACATCAAGGACACCTGTGTACGCAGACACTGGGGCGAGGTGTCTTGCCCAAGGACAACCAGTGATACTTACGCCGAGATCGGGATTTGAACCGCAAAACTTCGGCTCAATGGACAAACGCTCTACTGAATGAGCTCCTGTCGCGCTACTGTCTTCAATTTTGACGCTTTTACAAACGTTTTTATCGCTAAAACACCTTTCAAAAACACGCATTCCCACTGTAAGCAGGGTTGCCTCTCCACAGATCTGACTCCTAAAATGAGCTATTGGCATCTCCGTGTAGAAAAGCAGGTGCTGAGCTGTACATATTGCACTATTATGTTACAAAAATGAGTTTTACACTGTACTTAAGAGACGTTAGGAGTCTCCCGTGTCTTAAAATACTTCATTACTCGGTTTCGTAAATACAGGCTTTTGAAAACACTCATGGATGACTTATAACTTTGAGCTGTCTTCACCCACTCCACTCGTTTAGCAGCAGTGAACACTTCCTTCCATCTGTCTAATCCAGAACACAAAACAGCCCACGCCTGCCAAACCGTCCGAACCCATTCATTTCACTGACACATCACAAGAACTGAAACAGAAACGCCAAACTTAAGATGTCACGTTATGTTGTGTTTTTTTTTTTGTCTTTTCCTCTGTGTTAAATCACGTCTAATTACAGCTCGTGTCGTTTTTGCCGGGAGCATTAGTCGAGTGCAGAGGTCAGCCAAAGATGAGCAGATAAGACTGGAGGGTGGTGCGTGCCTGTGGGTGTGGTGTGGTATTGTGGTCGGGATAGACGCCGGCTCTCTGGGCTTCACCAAGTTCAGGACTATGCCAACACTCTGGGCGTTCCAGCTACTAGTTTGAACCGGATTGTTTTTCACGGGTTGGCGGATGGATTAACCCTTTAGTCATGAAATAGTTCTGCAGAAGAAGAAGAAGAAGAAGAAGAAGTGACTCATGGGTTGAAGAGATTTAGGGTTTTGAGCCCGTCTGCGCAAAAATTCAGAAATCATTTGAAACTGTTTATTTTTATTTATTTGTTATGCGTTTGGAGAGATTGCAGTTCCTTCCTTATTAATAACTGGGTTGTTGAGTATAGAATGTTAAATTTTATGTATAAGGTGGAGGATTTAATATAAGTCCTTTTATTTTTTTGCCTCTTCCTGCAGCTGATATTTTATACTGTTGTTTTTATTATGAGTGAAAAAAAATAAAAAACATAAATAAATAAATATGGAAATAAGTAAATAAATTAGTAAATACACAAATTAATGAATAATACATAAATTAGTAAATAAATAAATAAAATACATAAATAAGTAAATTGTTAAATAAATGTAAATAAAAAATAGATAAATTAAGTAAATAAATTAAGAAAATAAATAAATAAATTATATAAGTAAATTGTTAAATAAATAGTAAATAAATTGTTAAATAAATAGTAAATAAATAAATTACATAAGTAAATTGTTAAATAAATAGTAAATAAATAAATTACATAAGTAAATTGTTAAATAAATAGTAAATAAATAAATACATAGATAAATTAGTAAGAAAATAAATAAGTCAATAAATAAACTAATTAAATGAATAATAATAATAAAAACAAATCTCTAGTTTTTGGAGCATCCAGGGCGTCAACTGGAATTTAGGGGCCCCCAGGGCAATAAATACTCACATGGGCCCCCTGTAATACAAATTAATAGGAAAAAGGTCCAATTCTGGGCCCTCTAAAACTCTGTGGCCCCGGACAACAGCCCCCTTTGTCCCGCCTGTCGACTCCCCCGTGGATAAGTCATTTTTTCTGCACATTTTTCAGTAGAATAAACTAAAACAAAGTATAAAAAACAAAAAAATGCACAAAACAAGATTCAATCATTTGTAATAGTCCATGTTACTCGTGGGTCTTTTTAATGGAGACATCAGCAGCCGGTCGCTTCTCACTAAAAACATGTGGTTTGCAGCAGAGTTTAGAATTTGGAAGAAGAATTTGAACTATTTTGTGATAAACGGCAATGTTTAAAAGTCTGTGTTGTTCATGTTCAAAAATTCATATTGTATTTTGAAAGACGAAATGAAATCTAATCAAAAATTGTGAACAAATGTGATTAATTTTGTTGTCATTTTGCCCAGACCTACTTTGCATTCGAGATCGATCTTAAATCTGAAGCAGAGGCCGATATTTCAGTAAAAAAAAAAAAAAGTATTAAAAAAACAAAAAAAAAGTATTAAAAAAACTACAAATCTCTGCACTTTGTTATAGGCCCTGTGTAGGAGACAGGAAAAGGTGCACTGTGTGTTTGCTGCATTTGAGCGTCTGATTGGTCGAGAGCCGAGGGGGCGGGGCTCACATGGGCAGGTGCGTGTGTGTGTAAATGTGTAAATACGGCACTTTCCTTGGGGCTGAGGTGTTGAAAATCGGGGCTGGGCAGCTGTAATTTTTGTTGACCCCCCAGTTTTACCTCCATTTACTCGTCTTACCATCGTCTGCTGTGTCCATTTTCTCTGCTGTGCTACTCTGTGTGTGTGTGTGTGTGTGTTCGCCAAATAAATCACCACAAAACACGTGTTGGATCTCAGCATATTTGTTTGCAATAATCTCCCAACACATCACAAAGCTACAAACTCTCTGGCTCTTGCATTTTTACAATTATTCTCTCTGTTTTTGTCTGTAAAACCCCTCACCACACACTTTATACACTTTTCTCACACAGGCGTTAACATTTTCTCACATTTTTCTCTCGTTTAAACACAAAGTTCAAACCTTCGTAGGCGTCTTTTTGAACGTTTCATCGACATTGTGGGTTTTGTCGGGGAGAAAACAAATTGCAAACGTACAGCACTTCAGAGTCACACCTTTAATAATGTAAATTCACGTGCTTGGGTACAGCTCCTTCTTTGTCAAAATGCATGTGAACTTCCAAAGCGACGTCCCAAACCAACCTTCAAATTACAAAATGTTTAAGAATTCTTTCACGTCAGCCTCTCACTTTAGTAACAACGATTTTCCAGGAAGCCATTTTGTTTTTAAATTACTTCTTTTACATCAACACAACAGTTGATTAGAGAGTGATCTTTAATTACAGAAAATAAAGATCAAGATTAGAAGTTCAAACCTTCGTAGGCGTCTTTGTCGGTGCAGAACGTTTCATCGACATTGTGGGTTTTGTCGGGGAGAAAACAAATTGCAAACGTACAGCACTTCAGAGTCACACTGCGATCCGACGTTTATGTAAATTTGTCTGAACACATTCTGTACTGGACAGGAGACACGGCACGGAGGAGACTGATGGACAATGGTCTACAGTCCAACAGCCAATCAGGACGCACGACACAATGGTCTACAGTCCAAGCGCCAATCAGGACGCAGGACACAATGGTCTACAGTCCAACAGCCAATCAGGACGCACGACACAATGCATGTTCATATGCTGTAAAAAAAAAAAAAAAGTGAAATTCCACTTAAAAAATCCACGAAACAGCAAGACCGCGAAAGGTGAACCGCGATATAGCGAGGGACAGTTGTACATCAGTATAGATTCCCACAATCTGACCAGTGACTCTTGCTACGTCCATCTTAACAGTCACTACGCAAACAAGACACTCCACTGACCTCCACCGTCCCACACGCGCTAAAGATATCTACACAGGAAACCTCAACACTATGACGCAACGCAGACTTTGACCAGCAAATATTGACTCCGATGTGTTAAAAATCATGCGAAAGCTCCTACTGAAGTGAACCAACTCTTTGTTTTTGTCTCTTTTTTTTTGTTTATCCGGGACAGGCCTGACCCAGACTCGAGATGGACGAGGGATATGAACTTGACCTGACGTACATCACGGAGAGGATCATCGCGGTGTCCTTCCCCCGAGGCTGCTCCGAGGAAATCTACGCCCACAACCTCAAAGATGTCACGCGGATGCTCAAGTCCAAACACGCCGACAATTATCTGGTCAGTGTCCGGCCCCGGCTGCCCTCGGAGCTCAGAGAGGGTCACGGGGCAGGAGAACACAGGGCTGCGGAGGTTTAAGGAATGTAAAACGGGGATCGGTGTCTCGTTGGAAGTTGTTTAATTGTGATGAATGTGGAGCTAAAAGCAAAATTTGACGTCTGTGTTGTTGTTTAAAGATTATCAACTTATCGGAGAGAAGGAGCGATCTGTCCAGAATGAACCCCAAGGTATGTGACATGGTTAAACTGTAAAAGTATCACAAATATGTCGAGTTATTATCTCTACGTTATCGTCCATGGACTGGCAAGACGAGGAAAGTTTATTTGTACAGCACAGTTGGTCCACAAAGTCATTCAATTAATCGATTAAAAACACAATACAACAAATCAAAATATAAATAATCATCATAAAATTGACATTAAAACAGAAAAGTGCAGAATAAACCCCTTTCAGTCACATGCACAGATAAACAGAACAGTTTGAGTCTGGATTTAAACATCGTCAAAGTCGAGGCCTGAGTCACATCTTCAGGAATTTAGACTGAACTGAAACACTGATTCAGCAGATTTATAGTCCTGCTTTAGTCCTGCTTTAGTCCTGGTTTAGTCCGGGTTTAGTCCGGGTTTAGTCCTGATTTATGCCTAGTTCAGTCCTGGTTTAGTCCTGGTTTAGCCCTGGTTTAGCCCGGGTTTAGTCCTGGTTTAGTCCTGGTTTAGTCCTGGTTTAGTCCTGGTTTAGTCCTGGTTCAGCCCGGGTTCAGTCCTGGTTTAGTCCTGGTTTAGTCCTGGTTTAGTCCTGGTTTAGTCCTGGTTTAGCCCTGGTTTAGTCCATGTCTAGTCCCGGATTAGTCCCGGTTTAGTCCTGACTCTGCACCAGTGAGAGGCCTGTCCGTGAAGTCCTCAGATTGGATTGGTTAGTAGTTAGTGCTTCACGCTAAACCCAAAACGATATATTGGCTTTAGCAAAAAACACACTGTCTGTAAAACTTTCATAATTTTACAGTTTATAGTGAATCACAAAACGCTGCCGTGATCCATCAGCGAGAACATCCACATTCACTTGACAAAACTAATTATTATATGTTATTTTTCTATTTTTATTTACATTTCAGTTTTAATATTTTTTTCTATAATTTGTTTATAGCATTTAGTCTATTTTATTTATTTTTTTGTTCACTTTTAGACCCTGGACACTGGTTGGCCTGATCAACACGCTCCACCTCTGGACAAGATCTGCACCATCTGCAAAGCCATGGAGAGCTGGCTGAACGCCGACCCGCTGCACGTGGTCGTGATCCACTGTCGGGTGAGTAAACGTTGGGATTCAGGTTCTGCAATAACAAAAGTATTTTTTCTTGGGCTTAGATGCTGTAACTTTATCTGAGATGAATCATATCCTGGTATTGTGTCGTCTTCAGGGTGGAAAGGGCCGCATCGGTGTAGTCATATCATCGTTTGTCCACTTCACGGATGTGTCAGCCAGGTAACCACAAACAGGTTTTTGTTGTTTGTTTTTACTAAAATGAGATCTTGGATTTTAAAAGCCCTTTATCTGATATTTACCATCTAAAAACAGGACAAACACGACTAGTTTCAACGGTTTTGATGTTATTTCTCACTGACCTTTTGCATTCTCCGCATCCTAACTATTCACAGCGATGTTTTCTATAACACGGTAATGCTAAAAACAACTAGCACGCTAATCACACACGCCCTGATTCTGATAATACAACAAGTTTCAGTCATTTCTAATAGTTCTAGACGTCAGCAGCCCGTCAAGAATTTGAACTATTTTTTGTGTTAAACGGCAATGTTTAAGTCTTTATTGTTGATGTTCTTCATGTTCTGTGTCCTGGATATTGTTTTTAGAAAGATGATAATGAAATCTAATCAGAAATTGTGAAAAAATTTATGTAAGTCTGGGGATTATGACAACAGAATTCAACAGTTATCAGACTTTAATCTCCAGCAGAGGCCGATATTTAGTTTGTCCGACGAGCCGCTTCCATTTGCATAAAAAGTATGTGTTTAAAGCTTTATTTAAACACTTTAGGTCAGTGAGGGAGATGTAAAAACAGGAATACACTGCTCCAGTTTGCAGTTTTGCAGTAAAACAACGTGAGTGATGGGTGTCTCTGGATCCTAAACAATCAATATCGGCCTCAGCGAATGAAAAAAAACATATCGGTCAAGCTCTACTTTGAAAAGAACAAAATATATATAAAGAGACTCGTCCTGGTGCAGTGGTCCCTCGTTTATCGCGGGGGTCACGTTCTAAAAATGACCCGTAATAGGTAAAATCCGCGAGGTATCAGCTTTATTTTTTACATTATTCTCTATGTTTTGCTCTAAAACCCCTCACCACACACTTTATACACTTTTCTCACACAGGCGTTAACATTTTCTCACATTTCTCTCTCGTTTAAACTCTCTCAAAGTTCAAACCTTCGTCGATTTTTTAAAATAAGTGCAGGATTATAGACCTGAAATTAGAAATACTGTAACAAATTTAGTTTTAATGATCAATCTACGAGGATGGACACATAAGAAATTGTTAATAGTGACCACGTGTATTCCACATTTCCTCTGAGCGTGCGTCTTCGTCTGGTCGCCGCTCCGCTGTAGTGTCCGTGAAACAGCGAGGCCACGAAAGATGAACTGTAATGCTATAATGCTAAAAAACGACTAACACATTTGAGTGAGTCTTTGAAATCTGGAGACTCTGGACCATGAGTCATCCTGGTAATGCTAAAAAACAACTAGCATGCTAAGCACACACTTCAAAAATTCGATAGTTTTTGGTAAAATGACCTAAATCGGCTCGACGTATCACCCCAAAAATATCGATAGAGCTCATCGACCATCAGTTTCTCTGGATTCTAAACAATCTGTGTCGTATCAGCCATGGAAAAAACCCATATTGGTTCATCTCTACTTTGAATTTAACAATATCACAACATTTCCGGAGACTAATTTTGTTAATCATGAGCAACACCGCTGTAAAACCACATCAGATTTCTTTATCACTGGGTCGAGGTGAGGCAGAGTGAGTCTTTGAAATCCAGAGAAACCACAGACCCTGGACCGTGAATCATCCTGGATAGAATTTCGTGAATCAACATGAAAACATGCGACTTACCGTAAGCGCTCCTGGCCACAGTGTCGGTGTCATGGAGCCTATTCATCTTTTTGAGAAAACCTATTCCGATTCTCCAACTATTGTGCGTCAACTTAATTTAATATGGCTCCTGCATATTTTCAAAGCCCTGGAGTCACAACAGCAGAGGTATCCATGCCCTGTTATTTCGCTATCGAATGCATAAACGGCTATTAAAACGAAAACATTATCGTATAAATATTGTGTTTTTCTAAGCGACAGTGTTCAGTGTGTCCATAATACAGTCTGTGTGTTTGTACGAGCTGAAATTATCTGGTAAATAAGCCTTTAGATTGGACTTTTTGCACCTTTTAAAGCGTTTTACGTGAAGGAAAACTCACACATTCCCACACCGGTGCACACAGGGGCGAGGGTTAAATGTCTTGCCCAAGGACACAACGACAGCATTTATCTGCGCGTGAGTGGATCTAATCGTGCAACAAATGATATATGTCTCGGTGTTACGACCCAAAAGGATCAAACATGTTAAAAAAGAGGATACAGGAGTCTAAACGGGTTACGAAAAGTTAAATAGTTTAGTTTAAGTTCATTTTAATTTAATTTAAAATGCCCCAAAACTGTTCTCCCGTGTCCAAAATAAAGTAACAGCGGAAAGGTGGACCTGATGAGCCAAACTGAACAAAAGGACGCAGCACCGGGCCAACGCCGTACAGAGGCGTAGATCTGGCGCCAACATCACTGACGTAAAACCAGAGACGTCCGCGACATCGAGCTTTATCAAACTAAAAGGCGAAAACAGGACAGTCCCACCGGGTCAAACACAAAAATGCTAACTGCAGCTAACAGGTTTGGTGCAGTCAGAGCCGTGTGGAGGGCGAAGCGAGGCGGAGTGAGCACGAGCAAGAACGCGAGAGAGAATGGCGTGGATACACGGCGTGGTACTGGGACCAGCCACGCCCCAAAACAAGCATAAATATAAAATACACGTAAGATAATGGAGCAAAAGGCGCTAGCACGTAACAGCGAGTCTGTGCGTAGCCTGTTTTTTGGAATATTCCCCTATTCCTCATTTACTTTATGCATTCTGAGTGTCCTAGTTATTCACGAAGATGAGTTTATAAGCACTTTTCAATACGTTTTACACTCCAGAGCGACGTATAGTTTGATAAATATAAGTTGCACCAGCCAAAATATGCATAATAATGAAGAAAAAACATAAGTCGCACTTTTTGGGGGAAGTTTATTTTACAAAATCCGAGACCAAGAACAGACATTTTATCTTTAAATCAAGTTATAATAATAATAATAAAATGTGGAACAACAGGCTGAATATCAGTACATCACGCTAACGTAACACATTTATATTTATTCAGCTCCATGAAGCACAGACAGAACTGAACACGTGTCTGGTTTGTTAACGTAAGATATTAACAGTTAATCAGATAAATAAAGAAGAAAAAACAACAACAAGTTTACTCTGGATCTCACTCCAAATCAATAAATCCACTGAATTCTTCATCCTCTGTGTCGCTTCTGAACATTTTACCGTTTTGTTTTAGGGGCGTTTTTGTTCAGTGTTTCTCTTTGTCTTTTAAATCAGCGTAATGTTTAAATTTTAAATGTTCAGTGGTTCAGGTGGAGTAGATACTGGTACAAGTCTAGACGTGAAATTATATATAAGTCACATCTGAGTATAAGTCGCACCCTCTATGAAAAAAGTGACACTTATCGTCCAGAAAATCCGTTAGATTCAGGTAGACGTACACAGCGGGCTTATTTTGACCTCCAGAACTGCCATACACCATATATTTGTACTGCGGCAAGACAAATTTTATGAGTACTAGCCCGTTTAAGTGAACAAAAACACCAAATGAGTGATATTTTTGGACGTCTACTTCTACTTGTAACACGAACTCTTTCTTATCTTAGTGTTTACATCACTCATCAAACAAAATGGCCGCTGTATCCTCCCTAATCTCTTAAGTTTTAACACGTAGCGGAGTGAAGACCTTGCGTATTGCCACTATGTAGACCCCTCCAGCACAAAGCCGCCATTGTGCCCTTACACAACACACCGCACCGCCACATCGCGCCCGACCAACCTCCGCTGTTACTTCCCGCTGAGAATAACGGGGTCGGTAAGGTGAACGTGAAAGCACAAGGTGTAGGGGAAGAGATAGCAAAACAATGAGGTGAAGTTTGAATGGAGGAAGAGACCGGCAGACGCGAAGTGAATGGGCTGTGTTGGTTTTAGGGTCATCTGAATAGGCTGGCTGAGCGCACACACGACCGCCTCCATCTGACCCCCTCGCTGTTTGCTTAAATCGAGCATTCTCTTCCTCTCCGCTGGACGCCTTTGTCTCCGCGCTTACTTTCACTCTCGTATGCGCGGGGCTTGTGTCGACGTAGCTGCGGTTCAAGATGGGTTTAAAGGCGTTATACCTCATTTGTGTTTGTAAAGAATGTGAAAAGTGGTCCAAAGTTATTCCTCTTTTACCCAGATGACACAAAACGGATTCTCGTGAGCTTTAACCCAAATTAGGATGTTGTTTCTTTATCAAAAACACACCCAGAGTTGTTTTTTTCATTCACACGCGTTTGAGTAACCTTTCATTATCAGTCTGTCTATTTTTTCCAAAGCTCAGAATGCTCCGTTGCACCTTGTGATGTCATCAAGTGGTAGTTTTCAAAGTTAGCTACAGCTACATTTTACCTTTTAGTTCAGTAAACAATTGGCAATTCCAGCTCTGAAATCATCATCCAAATGATTCTAGTGAAGGTTTTATGGAGTTTAAAAACACTGTGGAGCACTTCCTGTATTACCACATGATGACATCACAAGGTGGAACAGAGTGTTATCAGTTTGAGAGAAGAACGCAGCCAACTCCAGGTCTGTTTGTGATGAGAAAACATTAAAACAAAGATCAGAAAATAGCGTAATTTAGGGCTTTCACAGGTCAAAGTAAAGTTTTGCTGTCATGCTAAAGCTAATAACAACTAGCATGCTAACAACACACATCCAGATTAGTTGCAGACAGCACGCAGCGGGAAAAAAAACCCGGTAGAGGCTCTTAAACGCACATATATTACCGTAATTATCCTTACACTGTCTCTCTCTCTTCCGAAGTGCTGACCAGGCGTTGGATCGCTTCGCCATGAGGAAATACTACGATGATAAGGTCTCGGCGCTGATGACACCCTCGCAGAAGCGGTAAGCACCCAAAACACGCGCACGCCCTGGGTGTTTATGTAGGTAAGCTGTTGTTTGCGCGGGACACTGTTCCATAGACTCCATTCATGAGTTTGTTCTATGGGGTCACACCTGATTCAATACAAAGGATTCTATGGTGTTTACGTCTATTTAAACGACTTTCTGTTGGTAATTGTAGGACTTAAGAGGCCCCTTGGTGACAGTTGGCACGCTAACCTCACAAGGAACAGTGTGAGAACTTTTCTAAAGACAATACTATACACACAAGTCATAAAGAGCAGATAATTATTAATAGTAATTGTAGCTTAAATGTTTTCAAGGGCCTAAATTACACAAAATTGACTCTTGTAGGTTGAAGCCACGTTATAACTGTGTTTCCTCGTTTAACACATACATGGAGTTGTGTTTTGTTTCATTCACACATGTTTGAGCAACACTTTATTATTATATTAAGCGCAAAATCCTCCGTTCCACCTTGTGATGTCATGAAGTGGTAGTTTTCAAGTGAACGGCTCCTTTTACCTTTAGTTCAGTAGCGATAAGCGGCAACTCCAGACGCTGAAATGATCCAAATGATTCTATAAATGAAGGTGCGTGGAGTTTAAAAACACAGTGGAGCACTTCCTGTATTCGCACATGATGACATCACAAGGTGGAACAGAGTGTTTTGAGCTTTGGAGATGTAGACAGACTAATAATAAAGAGTCATGAATGAAACAAAACACAACTCCAGGTCTGTTTTTGAGGAGGGAACGACATTCTAACATGGATCAGTAAAACTTTAAGCTACAATGAAATGAAAATGTAATAAATAAAACGTTTTTTAATGGCACATGGATTTCCTAAACCCCAACAACTGGAACTGAAACTGCTTACTTAAGTATTCTGCTGTTCAAATATTTACTGAATTTAGAATCAATTGACTGAACAACTTATTACCTGTTAAACAACCTCTTAAAATTCTAAGTACCGGTAAATTAAATAAAGACGACTCGGTCGTTTTAAATGTAGAATACTTCAGTTTGTGGAGTTCTTTTAATGCTTTTTGTTACGGCTCATGTGACCGCGGCAAAGGAAGGTCACAGACACGACTGAAAACGTTTTAAGCTCTCTACTGGGGCGTTTATTCTCTACGTTAGTTAATAAATATGTGTAAATATGTGCTAAAGTGCGCTGAGGTGAGGGTCTGATGCCGTGGCCAGGTGGAGTCGAGCCAGAGGAGCAGCACTGGGCGTAGGAGGCGGGTCGTTTTATCGCCGGGTGGACGCGCCGGGCCCTAGTGCGCAACATGACACAACCCGGGCCGTGACACTTATTACACCTCAATATTAGCATTAGCGTTAGCACTGAGACGCAAACATGTCTCTTTCTCTGGTGAAGTATTCATTTTATTCCTGTTTTTATTCCTGTTCACTGTCTGACCCTAACCCCTTAACCTCTGACCTCTGACCCCTAACCCACCTGCAGCTCCCTGTCCACTGCCTCAGCTTTAAACATTTATTAATTTTAGCGTTATTTAGCCAAAACTTCATAGAGATAAAACTGGACACGAAGTAGTGACGCTAACAATGAGGTTGGGGGAAGACTGAGGACACGCTGGAGGGAACATGTCTCTCATCTGGCCTGGGAACGCCTCGGGATCCCACCGGAGGAGCTGGAGGAACGTGTCTGGGGTGAGGGAAGTCTGGGAGTCCCTGCTTTAGACTGCTGCCCCCGCGATAAGAGGAAGAAAATGGATGGAAATGAATTATTAGGACTGTTTAAAGACTTCGAATGCTCCTGTTTTAGACCTGGTTTCGATCTGGTTGTAATATTTGTAGCTTTTTTTTAAACTTTACTAATGATCTCATGTAACTCCCTGTTTCTACTCTAGATACGTCTGGATCCTCAACAGCCTCTTGAGCGGCTCGATGAAGATAAACGCCTCTCCGCTCTTCTTACATTGCATCATCCTTCACGGAATCCCAAACTTCAACTCTGCTGGAGGTGAAACTTGTCGTTACTTAACACTGTTGACTACACGGCTAACGGCTCGCAGCCAAAATACCGGCACTGGCGCTGTGGGAGAAGCCAGACGTGACCGCATCAGAGTAGTAAACACGATGGAGACTTATCTGAGCTGTATCTCTCACACACACATGCGCAGGCGGATTACGTAAACGCCACCGACGCCTTCACTGTGGCTTTCCATTAAAACTTATGGAAACTCCCACCCATGGCAGCGAGCAAATAAGTATTTTCTCAAGTTGGTTCTCAAAACAAGAGATCTTTGTATTAGCTGTGTACACAATATCACAGCTTTGGCAAATTTCCCATATACGAGATTTGTGACGTTTTTTTTTCTTTCTGTTCTTTTCTTTTCAGTGTGTCGGCCGTATATAAAGGTGTACCAGGGAATGCAGGCCGTGTATTCATCTGCGATCTAGTGAGTAAATACTGCCGACGGGTTATTATGTCAAAGTGCGCTGATGGTAATTTCCATTCAAAACAAAGCGAACATAGCGGACGCTGAATATCTCATGTGCGTTTGTCGTTTTCCAGATTGGACTTGAGCAAAAATTGGCGTAAAATCTTGAAAATGACTGTGTTAAAAGCATGAAAAACACAGTTAGCTCATGTTATTCCTCACTTACCTTGTGCTTTTTTGAGATTTTTAGTTATTCACAGCTTTTAGAGACCAGAGTAGAGTTTTGACATCACGGTAAAGCATGCTAACGGCGAACTTTCTGATTGTCTGGAGAAAAAACGAAACAAAATCGCATTATAATTAGACGCAAACTGTAAACAAAGGCCTGTCGTGATGATATATTTTAAAGTTTGATGTGTCGCTGAAGTAAATATTGCATAAAATGATAATATTGAAACACATTTTTGCAGATTTAAATGACAAAAACTGTTGTTGCTGCAATAAAAAAACAGCAGAATGAAACACTTTAATGCTTAGTTTGCATCTGCTATGAGTCGTATACGTTATTAATTCAACATTTTACAGCTTAAATCTGATCATATTGCCAAAAAAATAATGCAAAATTTCCCAGTTCTGCAAAGAAAAAGTGCGTTTGATAAATATTAACCCACAAAATATTGTTTCAGCTTCATTTACGGAACGAAAAAGTTGATAAAGTGATGATTGTGACAGGCCTGAGTCCACAGCAGACGTATTTTGACTTAATATTTATGAACGTTTTGCTCAAATACATGTGGAAAAAAAAAACATATACAGGCTTTTTACTCCAGATAGTGACTTTTTTGTATTGTTGTAAGTTCCATTGCAAACATACATAGACGTTTTATTGGAAAAATCATTGCTTTATGTGAACTGTGACACATTTACATCTGTATTTACTGTATATTTTCTGTCCGCAGTCACATCGGCTCAAGCCACAGAGACAGAGTTTGCATCCCCCTAGAACCGGCCCAGCTCCTAAAAGGCGATATTATGGTGAGAAATTATGATTTTTATTATATTCTGTTTGTATTTGCGTAGTACTAACTGTTTTGTTTACGTTTTCAGATCAAGTGCTACCACAAAAGTGAAATTCCGTCTGAACGCGAGGTCATATTCCGGCTCCAGTTCCACACAGGAGCAGTTCAGGGCTACAATCTGATGTTCGAAAAAGAGGATATGGAGAATGCTAATAAAGGTATTCACGTTTATATGTTTCCCACACTCACAAACCAGGAATATGAACTTTAAGTGACTTACACACACAATATCATGGATTAAAGGGCATCGTTCTGTCATTTTAAGGTTTGGGGTTTCAGTTTTGTTCGTTTTAATCATGAAAAAGCAATAATACAAAGTCAAAGAAGAAAATAATCAAATAAAAAGACACGTTTGAAAATGGAAATGCTTTTTTTTAAGTCCATATCAGCTTGGAAGGCAGTAGAGGTCTGAAATAAATTGATTCCCAGATACTAATCGATACTAAAACTATAATGTAGATTAATTTGAACCAGTGGCAATACTGAAAAAAAGTATTAAAAAGGACCACATTTGTTCCCACATCCAGACTGATCTGTTTTTTATACAGATTGATCTTAGTCTGGTCCTTCGTCCTCTGTTGTGTCTCAAACTTGGTCAAACGTGATCATCCAATCAGATTTGTTTTCTCTGTGACTCATGTGAAACGAAGCAGCTCATTGGTCACCTGTGATTTACAAATAAAATCACATTTCTCTCATGTCAGATTAACAGAGTTTAGACTTCGCTCGTTGATTCTGCAGAAATCCGCCATGTTTTTCATCCCCTTGTGAGATTTTTTTCACCCTTCATTATTATTATTATATATGGACAGACCGTGCATGTCTCTGATTGGCTAATCCACCTGTCAATCACGCCAATATGAAAACAAACAGATTCAGCAGTGACTCCCCAGACTCACATTTTTGTAAAATGTATTGAAGAAGTTTGTGTTATGGATCCCAGGCAACAAATTTGACCTTTTCTGAATGATTTGAGTCTATGTCAGCACCACATAGTACTACTACTACTACTACTACTACTACTACTACTACTACTACTACTACTACTGCTACTGCTACTGCTGCTGCTGCTACTGCTGCTACTGCTACTGCTACTGCTACTGCTGCTGCTGCTGCTGCTACTGCTACTGCTACTGCTACTGCTACTACTACTACTACTACTACTACTACTACTACTACTACTACTACTACTACTACTACTGCTGCTGCTGCTGCTGCTGCTGCTACTGCTACTGCTACTGCTGCTACTGCTACTGCTACTGCTACTACTGCTACTGCTACTGCTACTACTGCTACTGCTACTGCTACTGCTACTGCTACTGCTACTGCTACTGCTACTGCTACTGCTACTGCTACTACTACTGCTACTGCTACTGCTACTGCTACTGCTACTGCTACTACTACTACTACTACTACTACTGCTACTGCTACTACTACTACTACTACTACTGCTACTACTGCTACTGCTACTGCTACTACTACTACTACTACTGCTACTACTACTGCTGCTACTGCTACTGCTACTGCTACTACTACTACTGCTACTACTACTGCTACTACTACTGCTACTACTGCTGCTACTGCTACTACTGCTACTACTACTACTACCTACTACTACTGCTACTGCTACTGCTACAACTACTACCTACTACTGCTACTACTGCTACTACTACCTACTACTACTACTACTACTACTACTACTACCTACTACTACTGCCTACTACTGCTACAACTACTAACTACTACAACAACTACAACTAGTACTACTGCAAGAACAACTACTACTACTGCTACTACAACAACTACAACTACTACCTACTAACTACTACAACTACAACAATAACTGCAACTACAACAAATACTACAAGAACTACTACTACTGCATCTAATACAATTACAACTGCTACCTAACTACTACAACTACAACAACAACTACTACTACTACTATTATTTTGTGTTGAAAATGACATTCTTTGTATTTGAGGTATTGAAAGTCGAGTATGAGAGTAGTTGAAACTGTACAGTACCAAACTACCACGTACTGAACCTTATGTTTATCCTCAAGCTGCAACCACAGACTCTGTAAAGATGTGACTGAGTGAGTGCGACGTCACCCACAGAGTTCAGCTCAAATGAAGCAACGCTGTCAATCAAACCTGTTGCTAACGCTAACAGGAGCGACCTCGGGTATATCTTGATTTACAGACACAATAGTGAAATAAAAACCCCAGGATCATGTAGAGGGTTAATACGAACATTTAAGACCAAAATGAGTCTGAAGGACAGAGACAGAGAGAGGACACAGTTTAAATAAATAAATAAAAAATAAACTTAAAAAAAATCTAAATAACTAAAAAAAATATATAAATAAATAAATAAACCTCAAAATAACAAAAAAAAGTTTAATTAAAATAAAACCCCAAAATAACAAAAAAAAGTTTAATTAAAATAAAACCCCAAAATAACAAAAAAAAAACCAAGAAAAAACAAACAAAAGCTCAAAATAACTAACTAAACTAACTAAAATAATAATAATTTAAAAAAAAAAAAAAAAAAAAAAAAAAAAAAATCAAAATAACCAAAAAAAAAAGAGCCCCAGGATCATGTAGAGCAGGTTAATACAAACATTTAAGACCAAAATGACGAGTCTGAGCAGCAGTTGCAGAGAGAAGCGTCAAATTTTCAGTGTAACGTGAACGCGGCGGCTAGCAGGTTAGCTATGTCCATTTATATAAACAGTCTATGGTTGCAAATTAATTAAAACCCCTTTTAATTTGCACATTTTTGAATGGAGCGTTGAAATTGACTAACTTTACCATTTCTAACACTTTATCTTCTTCTAGATCCCAGATTTCCAGACTACGGTAAAGTGGAGCTGGTTTTCTCCGAGGGACCAGAGAGAATCCCAGGTAGGTTTGCTCTGGGGTGATTGAAAGGGGAGGAAATGGGGTTTTTGGCCTTGGTCCTGGGTGCTGTCCCGGGTCGCCCTTCCCCCCGTCCTCCCCCGGTGAGAGGGGATGTGGAATGCAGCCGAGGGGTAAATGTAGTGTGAAGTGTGTGCTGACAGAATGGGTAAAGCCTCACAGCATGGCCCCGGGTCTGGCTCCACGGGAGGGAAAGTATGTGCGTGACTCTGCGTATGTGGTTCAGCCTGAAAAAAAAAAAAAGTGTCTAGCTCAAGAGCGTAGCAACAGGATGCAAAGTTTGTACGAGAAATAGAACTGCCAACCTGCAAACGAGTAAAGAAATGAATGGAAAACGATCAGTATATTCCACAAAAATGACTCTTGTAGCTTTAAACTATGTTAGAATGTTATCACGTCATCAAAAACAGACCTGGAGTTGTGTTTTGTTTCATTCACACACGTTGAGAAACTGTCTGTCTGCATCTCCAAAGCCCAAAATGCTCCGTTCCACCTTGTGATGTCATCAAGTGGCATCAAGTTAACACCTCCTTTTACCTTTAGTTCAGTGGAGATAAGTGGCAATTCCAGAAGCTGAAATGATCCAGTTGATTCTAGTGGTGGGTGGAGTTTAAAAACACAGTAGTGCACTTCCTGTATCGCCACATGATGACATCACAAGGTGGAACAGAGCGTTTTCAGCTTGAAAGAAGAACCTAAATATACAGGATTTGTGTGTTAAACATGTGAATGAAACAAAACACAACTCCAGGTCTGTTTGCTTTATAATTAGATGCAGACAGCACATAGTATTTGAGAATCAGGAAGTGCACTGTTGGCATGCTAATGTTTGTTAGCATTACCGTGGCAGCAGAACTCGGCTCTGGCATTGAAATTCTGGCTTTCAACTCGTCTTTTTGAATAATTAAGATGTTATGAATGAGTTAGGAAAGTGAGGTATGAACTAGTTTTGTTTTAATGTTTTTAAAAATCAGGTACAGGCTTTTAATTTGTACCTACTCCCAATTCCCCCAGTGTAGCGGATATGTTCTGACAAGATTAAATGTTTGTTTCATTCTAATGTTCGTAAGTTTTTTTTCTGCTTCATTTCTCTGTAAAGCCTGGAAGAAGCGGCAAATGAGTTTGTTTAAATGAGTCTGTTGTTTTTTATTGTATTTTGTTAATTGTGTCTTATAAGCCCTTTAAAGGCCTCAGCATTTTTTATATGAGACACAATAATAAAATAGATGAATTCATGTGAGTTAATGTTGCCCCAAAATAAATGTATTTCTTTTTTTAAAAATTATTATTATTATTATTTTTTTGTATTGATACATTTTTTTCCATTTATTTTATCCTGGATTATCATTTTTTAAGTATGCTGGCTCTATTCCCATTAATTTTATATTTTATTATTATTTTTATATTATTTTATTTATTTTTTTAAATTTTATTTATTATTATTTTTATTATTATTATTATTATTATTATTATTATTATTATTATTAATTTTATTTTTAGATGATTTTTTTAAATTCTTTATTTAATTTTTTACATTGATACTTTTTTTCATTTATTTTCTCCTGGATTATCATTTTCTTCAAGTATGCTAGCTCTATTCACATTTATTTTATTATTATTTTTATATTATTTTATTATTTTTTTACATTATTTTATTTTGTTATATTTTTTATTATTATTATTATTTTTTTTTGTATTGATACATTTTTTTCCATTTATTTTATCCTGGATTATCATTTTTCAAGTATGCTGGCTCTATTCCCATTAATTTTATATTTTATTATTATTTTTATATTATTTTATTTATTTTTTTTAATTTTATTTATTATTATTTTTATTATTATTATTATTTATTTTATTTTTAGATGATTTTTTTTAAATTCTTTATTTAATTTTTTACATTGATACTTTTTTTTCATTTATTTTCTCCTGGATTATCATTTTCTTCAAGTATGCTAGCTCTATTCACATTTATTTTATTATTATTTTTATATTATTTTATTATTTTTTTACATTATTTTATTTTGTTATATTTTTTATTATTATTATTATTATTTTATTTATTTATTTTTTACATTGATACTTTTTTCCATTTATTTTCTCCTGGATTATCATTTTCTTCAAGTATGCTAGCTCTATTCACATTTATTTTATTTATTTTATTATTTTTATATTATTTTATTATTATTTTTACATTATTTTATTTTGTTATATTTTTATTATTTTTATATTATTATTATTATTATTATTATTATTATTATTATTATTATTATTATTATTATTATTAATTTATTTTTTACATTAATACTTTTTTTTCATTTTCTCCTGGATTATCATTTTCTTCACTTGTGTTAGTTCTACTCACCCTCTCGCTCTTCCACCTTTGCCCAGTATTTACCACAGCTGTGATGGTGATTAGATTTAATTGGACCCCAGTAAAAACTGTTTAAATCCTAAATATAACATACTTAAGATGGCTGACATTCCACTGAAACTCTCCCATGACTTTCATAATAAAACGGCGTGCGGGGGGCGGCGTGCGGGGGGCGGCGTGCGGGGGGACGGCGTGCGGGGGGGGCGGCGTGCGGGGGGCGCTGGTCGTCCTGTCCAGATACAGGAGCTGGGATAATGTGGACTTTGTGCACAGGTGCAGACAGGTGGCAGAACGGAGCAGACGTGATCGTCGACTACAACACCACAGATCCTCTGACGCGCTGGGACTCGTACCAAAACATCTGTGACATGGAAGGTACTGGTACTACACAGCACGAGTCACTACTACTATTACTATTACTATTACTACTGCTACTGCTACTGCTACTGCTACTACTACTACTACTACTACTACTACTACTACTACTACTACTACTACTACTACTACTAACTGCTACTGCTACTACTACTACGACAAACAGCATAAATACACACATGACTCACTCTGTACATGAAAAGGAGCTGTTGTAAAATGGGATAATGTTATGTATAGCCAGTCAATATTCTATTTTTTTCTTTATTTTTACTCCTTTCTACATTTTATAGACAAACAGAAGACATCAAATATATAAAGTAAGATATATGGGATTATGTGGTAATAAAAAACATAAATAATTCTACTTTTTGAAATATTTTATCCACCCTTTGCCTTGTTATTTCGCTTTTTTGTCATGATGACATAATTCCATGTGTTACTTCATATATTTGATGTCTTCTGTGTGTATATAACATGGAGAAAGTACTAAAAATACATAAAAATAAATAAATAAATGAGTGTATGTCCAAACTCTAGACTGGTAGTGTATACTTTAAGATAAATTATGTAACTTTTCTTGGTAGAGATTATTACTTTGCCTTGAACGTTCCACAGTATGGCATTAAACTTGTCTTTTATGAATTTATTCAAAATGTATTCATTGCTTTTTAA